>NC_069508.1:194775557-194955557 GCF_027579735.1 Bombina bombina | reverse complement strand
CTAAATATCATCTTGGTAATTGTAGATGATGTCATTGCATGACTGATTGAATAATCCCATATTTATAGTTGTTACCTGTGAGTTCTTATGATAAATGTAGCTACCAGATATTTTATACTGTTATTACCATTGTACGTAAGATAGGTCATAGTTTACTGACTGACGGCTAGATTTAGAGTTCTGCGGCCAAAGGGGTGCGTTAGAGTTCACAGAAGGGCTGCGTTAGGCTCCAAAAAAGGAGCGTATAGCATATTTACCGCAACTGCAACTCTCGATACCAGCGGTGCTTACGGACGCGGCCAGCTTGAAAAACGTGCTCGTGCACGATTCCCCCATACGAAACAATGGGACAGTTTGAGCTGAAAAAAAACCTAACACCTGCAAAAAAGCAGCGTTCAGCTCCTAACGCAGCCCCATTGTTTCCTATGGGGAAACTCTTCCTAAGTCTGCACCTAACACCCTAACATGTACCCCGAGTCTAAACACCCCTAACCTTACACTTATTAACCCCTATTCTGCCACCGCCGCTATCGCTGACCCCTGCATTTTATTATTAACCCCTAATCTGCCGCTCCGTAAACCGCCGCAACCTACGTTATCCCTATGTACCCCTAATCTGCTGCCCCTAACACCGCCGACCCCTATATTATATTTATTAACCCCTAATCTGCCCCCCACAACGTCGCCACCAGCTACCTACAATAATTAACCCCTAATCTGCAGACCGGATCTCGCCGCTACTCTAATAAATGGATTAACCCCTAAAGCTAAGTCTAACCCTAACCCTAACACCCCCCTAAGTTAAATATAATTTAAATCTAACGAAATAAATTAGCTCTTATTAAATAAATTATTCCTATTTAAAACTAAATACTTAACTGTAAAATAAACCCTAATATAGCTACAATATAAATTATAATTATATTGTAGCTATTTTAGGATTAATATTTATTTTACAGGCAACTTTGTAATTATTTTAACCAGGTACAATAGCTATTAAATAGTTAATAACTATTTAATAGCTACCTAGTTAAAATAATTACAAAATTACCTGTAAAATAAATCCTAACCTAAGTTACAATTAAACCTAACACTACACTATCAATAAATTAATTAAATACAATACCTACAAATAACTACAATTAAATAAACTAACTAAAGTACAAAAAATAAAAAAGAACTAAGTTACAAAAAATAAAAAAATATTTACAAACATTAGAAAAATATTACAACAATTTTAAACTAATTACACCTACTCTAAGCCCCCTAATAAAATAACAAAGACCCCCAAAATAAAAAAAATGCCTTATCCTATTCTAAATTAAAAAAGTTCAAAGCTCTTTTACCTTACCAGCCCTGAAAAGGGCCATTTGCGGGGCATGCCCCAAATAATTCAACTCTTTTGTCTGTAAAAAAAACATACAATACTCCCCCCAACATTACAACCCACCACCCACATACCCCTAATCTAACCCAAACCCCCCTTAAATAAACCTAACACTAAGCCCCTGAAGATCTTCCTACCTTATCTTCACCATGCCAGGTTCACCGATCCGTCCTCCGAAGTCTTGATCCAAGCCTCCGAAGTCTTCATCCAAGCCCAAGCTGGGGCTGGCGATCCATAATCCGGCTGAAGTCTTCTATCAAGCAGCGGCTGAAGAGGCCCAGAAGAGGCTCCAAAGTCTTCATCCTATCCGGGAAGAAGAGGAGATCCGGACCGGCAACCATCTTGATCCAAGCGGCATCTTCTATCTTCATCCGATGACGAACGGCTCCATCTTGAAGACCTCCAGCGCGGATCCATCCTCTTCTTCCGACGTCCAACTGAAGAATGAAGGTTCCTTTAAAGGACGTCATCCAAGATGGCGTCCCTCGAATTCCGATTGGCTGATAGGATTCTATCAGCCAATCGGAATTAAGGTAGGAAAATTCTGATTGGCTGATGGAATCAGCCAATCAGATTCAAGTTCAATCCGATTGGCTGATTGGATCAGCCAATCAGATTGAGCTTGCATTCTATTGGCTGTTCCGATAGCCTGAGCTATCCCAATTTGCAATAGAACTTCTGGCCTGCCCCGCTTCAAGTGTCCTGTCAGAAAGGACCTTCAGTGCAGCAGGAGGTATTGTCACTGAGAAGAGAAGTCACCTAGGTCAAAAAAGTCTAGATTACCTCACCTTTATTAAGATGAATGAGGGATGGATCCTGAAGGGACTGACATTGGGAGATACATTAGAGTAAAAAAGGCCTGATGAGATGAGCTGTCTTGGGCTAAAAATGGTCCACACGCTGCTGTATTTTATCTTCAAATGCCGGATGACTTGAGTGAATTATCCACCACCATCTAGGGTTCAAGCCGCAATGTTTTAGGGCACTTTCTGCCTGGGAAACAAACATCAATTTTTCTGGCCGCTGCTACAGCAGCAGCTGCAACAATACCTAATTTTTCAGGCATGTGTACATGCCAAATTTTTCTGGCCTCTGATGCTGCACTGTGGCTTCAAAAACAAAACAAAAAAAAAGACACTTAACAGGATTAAACTGATAGGAATAGTATTACTTAACACACCATTCCTATCTGGTGGTACATTAGATTGCACGCGCAGTGCCCCAAATTTGAAGTAGGAGGACCGACCAAGCATCTTTTTCCATCTCCCGGTTCCTAAAATCCAAACCATATAGACATCCCCTGATAGGGGACACCGCAGTGGAAGGTACCCGGCCAAAATTTCTTTGCACAAAAGGCAATCCCCAACCTGTACTCGATTGTGCAAAAGGAAGTAACCTTACCATGGGTCTCAGACCGCACATCTTGTAATTCTCTGTCTGGGAAATTATCTATCTATCTATCAAATCTATCTATTTATCTATCAAATCTATCTATCTGTCTATCGTATCTATCAAATGTATATTGCATCTATTGATCTATCTATCTAATCTATGCATCTATCTATCAAATCTATCTATCTCGTGGCCGGACTGTTTTGTGACAGCCACTTGTGTTTCGGCCAAATGTCCGTCGGCCAAATGTCCGTCAGCTAAAAGTCCGGCCACGATTGCACGCGCAGTGCCCCAAATTTGAAGTAGGAGGACCAACCAAGCGCCGCAACTGCCTCTGGGAACCTTACCATGGGTCCCAGACCGCACGTCTTGTAATTCTCTGTCTGGGAAATTATATATCTATCAAATCTATCTATTTATCTATCAAATCTATCTATCTATCGTATCTATCAATCTATCTATCTATATATCTATCGTATCTATCAAATGTATATTGCATCTATTGATCTATCTATCTAATCTATGTATCTATCTATCAAATCGATCTATCTCGTGGCCGGACTGTTTTGTGACAGCCACTTGTGTTTCGGCCAAATGTTCGTTGGACAAATGTCCGTCGGCCAAATGTCCGTCGGCTAAAAGTCCGGCCACGATTGCACGCGCAGTGCCCCAAATTTGAAGTAGGAGGACCAACCAAGCATCTTTTTCCATCTCCCAGTTCCTAAAATCAATGCCATATACACCTCCCCAGATAGGGGGAGTAACAGGTATTAAACTGATCAGAATAGTACTGCTTAACACACCACTCATATCTGGTGGCACAGTAGATTGCACGCGCAGTGCCCAAAATTTGAAGTAGGAGGACACACCAAGCATCTTTTTCCATCTCCCGGTTCCTAAAATCCATGCCATATACACGTCCCCTGGTGCCGCAACTGCCTCTGGGAACCTTACCATGGGTCCCAGACTGCACGTCTTGTAATTCTCTGTCTGGGAAATTATATATCTATCAAATCAATCTATTTATCTATCAAATCTATCTATCTATATATCTATCGTATCTATCAAATGTATATTGCATCTATTGATCTATCTAATCTATGTATCTATCTATCAAATCTATCTATCTCGTGGCCGGACTGTTTTGTGACAGCCACTTGTGTTTCGGCCAAATGTCCGTCGGACAAATGTCCATTTGCCAAATGTCCGTCGGTGAAAAGTCCGGCCACGATTGCACGCGCAGTGCTCCAAATTTGAAGTAGGAGGACCGACCAAGCATCTTTTTCCATCTCCCGGTTCCTAAAATCCATGCCATGTACACCTCCCCCGATAGGGGGAGTAACAGGTATTAAACTGATCAGAATAGTACTACTTAACACACCACTCATATCTGGTGGCACAGTAGATTGCACGCGCAGTGCCCCAAATTTGAAGTAGGAGGACCGACCAAGCATCTTTTTCCATCTCCCGGTTCCTAAAATCCATGCCATATACACCTCCCCTGGTGATGCAACTGCCTCTGGGAACCTTACCATCAAATCTATCTATCTATATATCGTATCAATCAAATGTATATTGCATCTATTGATCTAGCTATCTAATCTATGTATCTATGTATCTATCAAATCTATCTATCTCGTGGTTGTGCAAATGGACTGTTTGTGGTTGTTTGCGGTGCGTTAAACGGGGAGTTTGGTCTGTCACTGTGAAGCGAGCATAACCCTTACACTACCTGATCGATACAACATCATACCTGATGTTTTAAAGCACGTTATTCCAAACAATTTAGGAATGTTAGGTGATTTATGCCCTTTATGGATTAAAACCAGACTCTGCATCAACTATGTAATTTTCCATGGATCCCCCTCCGGCATGCCACAGTCCAGGTGTTAGTCCCCTTGAAACAACTTTTCCATCACTATTGTGGCCAGAAAGAGTCCCTGTGGGTTTTAAAATTTGCCTGCCTATTGAAGTCAATGGCGGTTCGTCCGGTTTGCCCTTCGTGAACAGTTGCGGAAGTTCGAGTCCGCCGGAAAATTTTCAGTTTGCGACATCACTATATATATATATTTAATCCAGTACTTTATAGATAAGAGAAAATGGTAGAGCTATATGAGATACCATAGCTAAAGTAGGGGATTTCAGCACTCAATTTTATAACCCATTTACTCCAATTTCTTAGATATGTAAGACTGCAGAACAGCATAAAATCCAAAAAATTAACTGCACATGCACAGACTTAAACACATGCAAACAGTTTAT
The DNA here is from genome assembly GCF_027579735.1 of Bombina bombina. NCBI lineage: Eukaryota > Metazoa > Chordata > Amphibia > Anura > Bombinatoridae > Bombina > Bombina bombina. The sequence goes on along the minus strand of NC_069508.1, from coordinate 194,950,516 downwards.
TGCAAAAAATTGCTACCACAAAATAAACAGCTAGAAATTACTTATTATCTCTAGAATACACCACTGCAGTGGATTGTAAATAAAGCATATCAAACATATTGATAAGTCATCACAGATGTATAGAAACATATGCAGCAAGCAAAGGTTGGAAACACACAATTTATAAATTTCCAACTGACAATTGTACTTAAGTAAACATTCATAAAGATTCCTCTAAGATAAAGTGAAAATAAAGTCCTTTTTACAGACCATATAAGTCCTTGATAGAGGAAATCAGATGTTTCAATTAGTAGCAATATGTATCAACTTTGTAATCCAACTGAATGAACCATTTTGCGAACATATGTTCAGTGATTTATGTTAACCGAGGTAAAAAAGTCCTCTAATGTTAACTAAAACTGGAGACTTGTACAGCTTGATAGCAGATAAATCATATCTCAGTGCTGAGAAACAGAAATAATGAAACAGACCTGTGTGTGAATATCACAGCAACATCCGAGAAAACAAAGTCACAGGGCTAATAGCAACCGGACCGGGACATAAGCCTCCGACATCCTTGTCTCACCTCTCACAACCGCGTCTCCCTGCTCACTGGGGACACAAACTTGCAGGTGAATTCTTTGCCTCTGTGCATAAACCGTATCCAGGCGGTTTGTAGGAACCACTTGATTACCGCAAGATCCAGGCTTGCTTCTTCAGTTAGGATTTGAATTTCCCGGGCAGGCTCAGGCCAACTGCTTGTTTCACAGGTGCAATGATAGCTGCTTTTAGAAAGGTCGACGCGCGTTTCGCCCCATAATGCTAAGCGAAACAGGGGCCTTGTCAGGACTGTCAATCACCTCTAATTTTCGGCTTTTATTGCAACACCATTGAAATGGAAGGTTTTATTTTAGCCAATCAAAATAGCTATTATACACAACCCTTTAAAATTCCTTAGACAGAACAATCATGCCTATCTTAAAGATTAATTCAATGGTTACCAACACATAAAGTGATACAATTTAGCCTACAATATTGTAAAGGAACATTTTTTGTTTAGCAACTTACTTACAAGAAACATTGGCCTAGATTTAGAGTTTGGCGTTAGCCGTGAAAACCAGCGTTAGAGGCTCCTAACGCTGGTTTTAGGCTACCGCCGGTATTTGGAGTCACTCAAAATAGGGTCTAACGCTCACTTTCCAGCCGCGACTTTTCCATACCGCAGATCCCCTTACATAAATTGCGTATCCTATCTTTTCAATGGGATTTTTCTAACTCCGGTATTTAGAGTCGTTTCTGAAGTGAGCCAGCCGCAGGAAAAAAGTCAGTAGTTAAGAGCTTTTTGGGCTAACGCCGGTTTTTAAAGCTCTTAACTACTGTACTCTAAAGTACACTAACACCCATAAACTACCTATGTACCCCTAAACCGAGGTCCCCCCACATCGCCTACACTCGAAAAAAAATTTTTTAACCCCTAATCTGCCGACCGCCACCTACGTTATCCTTATGTACCCCTAATCTGCTGCCCCTAACACCGCCGACCCCTGTATTATATTTATTAACCCCTAATCTGCCCCCCACAACGTCGCCTCCACCTGCCTACACTTATTAACCCCTAATCTGCCGACCGGACCTGAGCGCTACTATAATAAAGTTATTAACCCCTAATCCGCCTCACTAACCCTATCATAAATAGTATTAACCCCTAATCTGCCCTCCCTAACATCGCCGACACCTAACTTCAATTATTAACCCCTAATCTGCCGACCGAATCTCGTCGCTATTCTAATAAATCTATTAACCCCTAAAGCTAAGTCTAACCCTAATACTAACACCCCCTAAGTTAAATATAATGTAAATCTAACGAAATTAATTAACTCTTATTAAATAAATTATTTCAATTTAAAGCTAAATACTTAGCTGTAAAATAAATCCTAATATAGCTACAATATAAATTATAATTATATTATAGCTATTTTAGGATTTATATTTATTTTACAGGTAACTTTGTATTTATTTTAACCAGGTACAATAGCTATTACATAGTTAAGAACTATTTAATAGCTAAAATAGTTAAAATAATTACAAATTTACCTGTAAAAGAAATCCTAACCTAAGTTACAAATAAACCTAACACTAGACTATCAATAAATTAATTAAATAAACTACCTACAATTACCTACAATTAACCTAACACTACACTATCAATAAATTAATTAAATACAATTGCTACAAAGAAATACAATTAAATAAACTAGCTAAAGTACAAAAAATAAAAAATTATTTACAAACATAAGAAAAATATTACAACAATTTTAAACTAATTACACCTACTCTAAGCCCCCTAATAAAATAACAAAGCCCCCCAAAATAAAAAAATGCCCTACCCTATTCTAAATTACTAAAGTTCAAAGCTCTTTTACCTTACCAGCCCTGAACAGGGCCCTTTGCGGGGCATGCCCCAAGAAATTCAGCTCTTTTGCCTGTAAAAAAAAACATACAATACCCCCCCCAACATTACAACCCACCACCCACATACCCCTAATCTAACCCAAACCCCCCTTAAATAAACCTAACACTAAGCCCCTGAAGATCATCCTACCTTGTCTTCACCATACCAGGTTCACCGATCGGTCCAGAAGAGCTCCTCCGATGTCCTGATCCAAGCCCAAGCGGGGGGCTGAAGAGGTCCATGATCCGGCTGAAGTCTTCATCCAAGCGGGCCAGAAGAGGTCTTCCATCCGATTGAAGTCTTCATCCAAGCGGCATCCATCCGGAGCGAAGCGGCAGCATCCTGAAGACCTCCACTGCGGAACATCCATCCTGGCCGACGACTGAACGACGAATGACGGTTCCTTTAAATGACGTCATCCAAGATGGCGTCCCTCGAATTCCGATTGGCTGATAGGATTCTATCAGCCAATCGGAATTAAGGTAGGAATATTCTGATTGGCTGATGGAATCAGCCAATCAGAATCAAGTTCAATCCGATTGGCTGATCCGATCAGCCAATCAGATTGAGCTCACATTCTATTGGCTGTTCCGATCAGCCAATAGAATGCAAGCTCAATCTGATTGGCTGATTGGATCAGCCAATCGGATTGAACTTGATTCTGATTGGCTGATTCCATCAGCTAATCAGAATATTCCTACCTTAATTCCGATTGGCTGATAGAATCCTATCAGCCAATCGGAATTCGAGGGACTCCATCTTGGATGACGTCATTTAAAGGAACCGTCATTCTTCTGGCCCGACAAAACTCCAAATCTAGGCCACTGATTGCATGCGAAAAAAATCTAATGCACGTTGCAGCTCAATCAAACTTTATTTCATTGGTTATCTATATCTGGACAAATGGACATTACATAAATCCCAAATTTATTTGAATTCTACAAATCTGGAATAATCTTATAACTTTTAAAATAGTTACAGAGATTACTGTGGAGGTAAACTTTGACATAAAGGACCCATAGCTTTGAAACAAGCTAAAGAGAAAATAGAAATTATAATTAATACAATTTCCTAAAAATAACTGATAGTGTTGCAGCTTCTGTTTGTAAAACATTATGTGAACATGTAATTTTATTTTAAATAAGATGCATATTCAATCCTTTCGTTTAGCCCAAAAGGTGACACCGTATTTAGCATAAAGGTCCATCTTGCTTCCTTTTTTAATAAACAATTATCCTCATCTCCACCTCTTCCATTTGTTATTCCTCTATCAATCCCTACAAATTTTAAAGAAACAGTACTACTATTATGAGCCTCCCTAAAATGACGAGCTATGCTTGTATCTCTCCCGTAGAGAATGTCATCTCTGTGCTCCTGTACCCTGTCCTTGAATAAACGTTTTGTTTTACCAACATAGAACAGGGGACAGGAGCACCCCAAAAGATAAACAACCCCCACTGAGTTACAATTTGAAAAGCATCTGATAGTATAATTTTTACCTGTATTGGCTGAAAATGTTTTGCTTTTAAGCAAATAGGGACAATAGACACAATGCCCACAAGGAAAGCTTCCTTTCACTTGTTGTTTAGTTAACCAGTTTGTGACTGGTTCAGACCGAACAAATCTACTTCTAACTAACTTATCTTTAAGATTAGGAGATTTTTTTGCGGTCAATAGTGGTCTATTTCCTACTTTATCTGCAATTTTGTCATCTAGGGTTAATAAATGCCAATTTTGAGATAGAATATTTCTAACACTTTGCCATTGGCAATTAAATGTAGTAATAAATCTGACTATTGTTCTCAGATTTTGTTTCTTTTTGAGTATATAGAAGGTCATGACGGTTTAACTTACTTACTTTGTTTAGAGTTTTTTTGACCAGGTTATGAGAATAACCTCTTTCAATGAAGCGTTTACACATTTTCTCAGCATGGTAATTAAATTTAGTATTTGAAGAACAGTTTCTTTTTAGTCTCAACAGTTGACCATATGGAATGCCTTTTTTCAAGGGCTCTGGATGCCCACTCGAGGCTTCCAACAAATTATTGGTTGCCGTATCTTTACGAAAATTTTCAGTTGAAATACGGCTACCTTCCTTTTTAATGCAGATATCTAAAAAGGGTAATTCCTTATCACTATAGGAATAGGTAAGAAAAATGTTACGATCATTCTTATTTAACTCAGAAATGAAGTCATGTAGGCAGGTCAGGGGGCCATCCCATAGAATAAAAATGTCATCCACAAACCTAATCCATAAAGACACATGGGAGTCAAAAGTCTCACTATGTTGATCAAAGACATCCAACTCCCATGCTCCCAAATGGAGACACGCATAAGTTGGCGCACATACTGCACCCATAGCTGTCCCCCTGACCTGCCTATACACTGAGTTATCAAACTGAAAAACATTATTCTCAAGAATGAAACGAAGAAGTTTTATGACAAAGGCCGTATGTATGTCACTGCTTGATCCCCTGCTTTCTAAAAAAAGTTTACAAGCACTAATTCCTTTCTCATGTGGTATAGATGAATAAAGACTTTCTACATCTAAAGAGACTAGGATAGTGTTAAGGGAAACAGTTAGGTCGTCTAGTTTCCTCAAAAGGTCTGGAGTGTCTTTTACATAAGAGGGGAGAGATAGGAGGTAGGGTCTTAAAAAGAAGTCAACATATTGTCCAATGTGTTCCCTAATGCCGCCAATCCCAGACACAATGGGTCGCCCTGGGGGATGTGTCTTACTTTTGTGAATTTTAGGGATAATATAGAATGTCGGCATAACCAGACACACTGGATTCATAAATTTGAACTCATCTGGAGAAATTAGACCTTCCATCTTGGCCTCTTATAAGATTCTGCTTAATTGTAACTTCATTTGATTGATAGGATTTCTAGGGAGTTTCTCATATTGCAATTTATCTGATAACTGTCTTTTAACTTCGTTTAATTAAAAAGACTCATCTAATAGAACCAAATTTCCGCCCTTATCGGCTGGCTTAAAAATAACCCCTTTTGCTGTATTCAGCTCCTTTAGCTATGGGTCCTTTATGTCAAAGTTTACCTCCACAGTAATCTCTGTAACTATTTTAAAAGTTATAAGATTATTCCAGATTTGTAGAATTCAAATAAATTTGGGATTTATGTAATGTCCATTTGTCCAGATATAGATAACCAATGAAATAAAGTTTGATTGAGCTGCAACGTGCATTAGATTTTTTTCGCATGCAATCAATGTTTCTTGTAAGTAAGTTGCTAAACAAAAAATGTTCCTTTACAATATTGTAGGCTAAATTGTATCACTTTATGTGTTGGTAACCATTGAATTAATCTTTAAGATAGGCATGATTGTTCTGTCTAAGGAATTTTAAAGGGTTGTGTATAAATAGCTATTTTGATTGGCTAAAATAAAACCTTCCATTTCAATGGTGTTGCAATAAAAGCCAAAAATTTGAGGTGATTGACAGTCCTGACGAGGCCCCTGTTTCGCTCAGCATTATGGGGCGAAACGCGCGTCGACCTTTCTAAAAGCAGCTATCATTGCACCTGTGAAACAAGCAGTTGGCCTGAGCTTGCCCGGGAAATTCAAATCCAAACTGAAGAAGCAAGCCTGGATCTTGCGGTAATCAAGTGGTTCCTACAAACCGCCTGGATACGGTTTATGCACAGAGGCAAAGAATTCACCTGCAAGTTTGTGTCCCCAGTGAGCAGGGAGACGCGGTTGTGAGAGGTGAGACAAGGATGTCGGAGGCTCATGTCCCGGTCCGGTTGCTATTAGCCCTGTGACTTTGTTTTCTCGGATGTTGCTGCGATATTCACACACAGGTCTGTTTCATTATTTCTGTTTCTCACCACTGAGATATGATTTATCTGCTATCAAGCTGTACAAGTCTACAGTTTTAGTTAACATTAGAGGACTTTTTTACCTCGGTTAACATAAATCACTGAACATATGTTCGCAAAATGGTTCATTCAGTTGGATTACAAAGTTGATACATATTGCTACTAATTGAAACATCTGATTTCCTCTATCAAGGACTTATATGGTCTGTAAAAAGGACTTTATTTTCACTTTATCTTAGAGGAATCTTTATGAATGTTTACTTAAGTACAATTGTCAGTTGGAAATGTATAAATTGTGTGTTTCCAACCTTTGCTTGCTGCATATGTTTCTATACATCTGTGATGACTTATCAATATGTTTGATATGCTTTATTTACAATCCACTGCAGTGGTGTATTCTAGAGATAATAAGTAATTTCTAGCTGTTTATTTTGTGGTAGCAATTTTTTGCAATAAACTGTTTGCATGTGTTTAAGTCTGTGCATGTGCAGTTAATTTTTTGGATTTTATGCTGTTCTGCAGTCTTACATATCTAAGAAATTGGAGTAAATGGGTTATAAAATTGAGTGCTGAAATCCCCTACTTTAGCTATGGTATCTCATATAGCTCTACCATTTTCTCTTATCTATAAAGTACTGGATTAAATAAATTTTTGAGGGGTCTGCACCACGTCTGATTTCAGCTGACCCTGAGTCATTCGGTAAACACATACATAATTTTATCAGAGTAAAAATTCCTGTGTCTTTGTATAAAGATAGGTTCTGTTTTTTTTGTTTTTCTTCCACAATTTTTGAATTGATATATATATATATATATATATATATATATTTTTTTTTTTTTTTACCAAATCAGTTGTGCAAAATGTAAAAAGCTATTAAAAAACACTTAGATAAGGGGCAGCCTGTAGGGGCTTAGAAATCAGAAATCTATGAGGTTATGAAGTATATCAATATAACAATGTTGGTTATGCAAAACTGGGGAATAGGTAGTAAAGATGTTAGCTGTCCCTTTAAACTGTTATTTTTCATTCAAAATTTGCATTGTTTTACATTCCAGGGAAACACCCTTCAAAAATCCTTTTGAGTGTTTTTTACCTTTATCTTTCTTTGATGTGGCCATTTAGGAGTAAATATGAATGAGATCCTGTATATATTAATCATCTACTATGTAACACGTACAAGGGTACGTCTTTTGAATTTCCCAGAACGTTCACCACCCTCTCTTTTGAATGTGTCAGAAAATGATTATTCTCAGATTTAAAGGGACGTAAGAAAAGCAGGAACATTGAATAATGAAATGGCATTGCAATGTTTTCAAATGTAGTATTAAACTTTTAAATGGGGGATTACATTTTATACAATAATATTATTTTAGATATTTTAAGAGCTATTAAAGTAACAGGCACAAACAAGTGAAAGAATGTTAGTAATCTTATTTATTTGTATATGGTTATTTACTGTAAGAACTACTAATTCTATGACATTGGATTTGGAACTAAAACTAGTAAAAATAAACTAAATGTAAATACTGTTATTCTATTGTTATAAGTATTTGCTTATTGCCAAGTCATTGGGGATTTTTACCCAAAGTTTCCTCTGTGTGAGCCATTCAAACATTTAATGGTAAATACTAAATATCACTCTATCTTACTCTACTAAATGATTTTACTTCTTAGTTCATATATACAGGGAGTGCAGAATTATTAGGCAAATGAGTATTTTGACCACATCATCCTCTTTATGCATGTTGTCTTACTCCAAGCTGTATAGGCTTGAAAGCCTACTACCAATTAAGCATATTAGGTGATGTGCATCTCTGTAATGAGAAGGGGTGTGGTCTAATGACATCAACACCCTATATCAGGTGTGCATAATTATTAGGCAACTTCCTTTCCTTTGGCAAAATGGGTCAAAAGAAGGACTTGATAGGCTCAGAAAAGTCAAAAATAGTGAGATATCTTGCAGAAGGATGCAGCACTCTTAAAATTGCAAAGCTTCTGAAGCGTGATCATCGAACAATCAAGCGTTTCATTCAAAATAGTCAACAGGGTCGCAAGAAGCATGTGGAAAAACCAAGGTGCAAAATAACTGCCCATGAACTGAGAAAAGTCAAGCGTGCAGCTGCCAAGATGCCACTTGCCACCAGTTTGGCCATATTTCAGAGCTGCAACATCACTGGAGTGCCCAAAAGCACAAGGTGTGCAATACTCAGAGACATGGCCAAGGTAAGAAAGGCTGAAAGACGACCACCACTGAACAAGACACACAAGCTGAAACGTCAAGACTGGGCCAAGAAATATCTCAAGACTTATTTTTCTAAGGTTTTATGGACTGATGAAATGAGAGTGAGTCTTGATGGGCCAGATGGATGGGCCCGTGGCTGGATTGGTAAAGGGCAGAGAGCTCCAGTCCGACTCAGACACCAGCAAGGTGGAGGTGGAGTACTGGTTTGGGCTGGTATCATCAAAGATGAGCTTGTGGGGCCTTTTCGGGTTGAGGATGGAGTCAAGCTCAACTCCCAGTCCTACTGCCAGTTTCTGGAAGACACCTTCTTCAAGCAGTGGTACAGGAAGAAGTCTGCATCCTTCAAGAAAAACATGATTTTCATGCAGGACAATGCTCCATCACACGCGTCCAAGTACTCCGCAGTGTGGCTGGCAAGAAAGGGTATAAAAGAAGAAAATCTAGGGGGCGTGACTCTAGGCAGCACCTTGAATGGTCGCAATATCAGTTGTTCTGAGTGAAGCATCAATAACTTGCCTTTTATTGGTGTCCATGAGGTCCATTCACCTACCACATCCTGATAACTAAACTCTGCTCGCTAAGCTGAATCAAATACTACCAGAATCTTTGGACTACCACCCTTAATAACTGATCTGGAGGGTTGAGGCCTAAGGCAGCCGCGTAAGTGAGAGGCTCTCAACACCCCCCCCGGTATCTTGTAAGCCGGGTATGCAGTGCTAGACACTGAAAATCTCATCATTTGGATACTGAACTATATTTCTCAACTGATACCAACACTACTTGTATCTATCTTAAGCACCATCCTTGCTATATAGGAGAATTAGCAGAAGAATACGATACCTTCCTCCTAAGTACATACCCGTTAAAGATGGCGCTGAGCTCAGACCTGTTACTAACAGCAGTGACAAAACTACTGCAGGAGCAGCATGCAAGGATACAACAGGCTTGGGACGCTGAATGGGAGAGCATCCGTGCATTAGCCAGAAAAGTGGGGCACCGCCAGGAGAAGCTAAGAGACCCTGGAGAGACAACTAAAACAAACACAAATCTCCACGAGCCAATCTCGAACCTACCTAGCCCAGCGCCCCAGATCCAGGCTCCGACTGAGGCAGTAAAGCATTTGAGCCCGCCTGCACAGAATCCTACAGCGGTGGTTGACAATCCTGATGGCGTTCCAGCCACGAGTGAGACGCTCACACTAACCTCCAGGCAGCAACAGCTTGCACCCGCAACATCAAAGGTGACCAGCAGTCCAGTAAAAGTAATATCTCCAAGCCGGGATCAAACTTACCTCTCACATGATGACAACAACACCAGCGGGAGATATCAAGAGCTGAATTGGCGGAGGGCGACAGAGGTGGAACTGAAGCTGCCTAGGACGGCATCTGCCTGCTGTGAACTGAGCACTATTGCAGAGACTTGGATCACGGCCACAGCGTTGATACCCTCTGCTGTACATTATTGCCCTGCTCTGGAGAAGAAGAGACCGAGAGATCGGGTAGCAGTTCTAATCACTTGCAGGGGAACTTTCCGCCATTCTTTTGACTCTTTAGCCATGCCTTGCAGCTGCCGGACTTTTGACCCTGGGGGCCTTCAGGTATGAACGGTCTGGGGGATATCTGGTGCTGGAGATCTGCTCAGCTAGACCGCATTGGAGTGGGCTAATGGTATCACATACTCTCCCCCTTGTCCCGGTGTAATTACCTTGGACATTCTAGTGGGGGAAAAAATGAAGTTTTGGACACCACGTTACAGGGTGATATTATTATACCCTTGCCTTTCTATACCTATGCTAACAATTTGTCTGTAGAATCTAATGTAACTCTATATCAAATTGTAAATCACTGTAAAGAATACCCTATATTGATGTTACGTTACAGCCAGACCCATCAGGGATATCTTAGACTTAAACAAGTTACCTAAGGTCATTTTCTAGTGTTAATATGTTTGTTTAACGGTTATAGGAAATGTGCCCTTTTCTCACATATACCTCCAGACATAGAGGTTATAAAGCAGTGTGTTTTCAACTGGTTCAACCACATGATACTCCCTTTGTAGGGTTTTCTATACTATAGATTGAGATATTGCTAAGTTAACTTTTATGCATTGAAAACCATCAGAACTGTATATTGTGTAGTCTTTTCTGCTTAATCATATATTACTTACATATATCAAACCCATAATGACTATTCTAGTCCATAAGCTAAGGTGTTTTCACTTAGGGTCCAAAAGTGGCCCAGTTTGTTATTTTATTCTCTTCCCCCCCCCCCCCTAAAATGCCCTCTTTGACTTATATTCTTTTTCAGGAGGTCCAAGAGTGGCCTCTATTTTCCACTGAGGGAAATCACTCTAATTGTCTGTGTAGCATATTTTAAGGGGATAATCCTTAACTGAAAACCTGAGGTTAATTCTTATTTTTATTTTCTTAACTGGGCGAACAAATATATGTTTATCTTAACATTTAATATGTACATTGTTATGTGATTCTGATATGTTTCCGCAATTGAGATGCCGTTTGCCTGTATCATTTTTATAACCTCAATAAAGAAAAATAAAAAAAAAAAAAAATAAAAAAAAAAAAAAAAAAAAAGAAGAAAATCTAATGACATGGCCTCCTTGTTCACCTGATCTGAACCCCATTGAGAACCTGTGGTCCATCATCAAATGTGAGATTTACAAGGAGGGAAAACAGTACACCTCTCTGAACAGTGTCTGGGAGGCTGTGGTTGCTGCTGCACGCAATGTTGATGGTGAACAGATCAAAACACTGACAGAATCCATGGATGGCAGGCTTTTGAGTGTCCTTGCAAGGAAAGGTGGCTATATTGGTCACTGATTTGTTTTTGTTTTGTTTTTGAATGTCAGAAATGTATATTTGTGAATGTTGAGATTTTATATTGGTTTCACTGGTAAAAATAAACAATTGAAATGGGTATATATTTGTTTTTTGTTAAGTTGCCTAATAATTATGCACAGTAATAGTCACCTGCACACACAGATATCCCCCTAAAATAGCTATAACTAAAAACAAACTTAAAACTACTTCCCAAACTATTCAGCTTTGATATTAATGAGTTTTTTGGGTTCATTGAGAACATGGTTGTTGTTCAATAATAAAATTAATCCTCAAAAATACAACTTGCCTAATAATTATGCACTCCCTGTATATATAATAAACATCTAGGCTGGATTGGCCTACCACATGATACCAGGAGATTTCTCGGAGGGCCACAGCATCTGGGGCTGGACAGATTAAATTTAAGGAGGTGTTGCTGCTGGTTAGGTGGTTCAGCTGAATCACTGCTTTTTCTTGTTTAAGCTACACTAATTAAGGACATTAAATATTCCCTTGTAAGCTTTATTTCCTAGACTATGTACCATTTAGTTGCTCTCATTTGAATGATTTCTAATTCTAGAGTCTAGTCAAGTCACACTGAGGCAGAGGGGTACATTTATCATGGTGTGGACAGACATGATACGCTGTCGGCATTTATCATTGCACAAGCAGTTCTTGTGAACTGTTTGTGCAATGCCGCCCCCTGCAGATTCTTGGCCAATCGGCCACTAGCAGGGGGTTTCAATCAACCCGATCGTATTCGATCGGGCTGATTGCTGTCCTCCACCTCAGAGGTGGCAGACGAGTTAAGAAGCAGCGGCGGAACTGAATCGGAGTGGGTCAGAAGCGGCATCCGCTGCTTCATAAATCGACCCCAGAGTGTAAGTTGACTTTTCCGCTGTGAATGGAAATCATGGATGAAATTGGGTTGTAGGGTGACTATATAACAAAAAATCTGGCTTTTTAAAAAAAATGACACTAATATAATTCTGAAAAAAATATTGGTGGAATGAGTATCCCAGTAATCCCCTTAAGAAAAATGAGACAAATGCATTCTGCGGACTCAACGGAAAATAGGGCTGGTATTACATTTTACCAGGGCTGCTAGTTATTCCGAGTCCAGCCCTGATAAACATCACTCATATTGCAATAATCCCAAGGATCATTCATATTTTTTTATGAATAATTTGTGGTTTTTGCTTAGCTGTATAAGATTATTCATGCTTATTAAAGAGCTGTTCTTCAAATATTCATATTTCTTCAAAAATATTAACCCTTTTTTTAATGCATATTTTTTCGATTTAAAATCAAATTTCTTGTACATGGTCATCTTCGGTCAGTGTTGCTTTAACCTCTTAGCATCCTTAGAGATCTGCAATACACTGCTAACAGATATTTCTGGGAGGCAAAGGGTTAAGGTTTTCTATCTCCCTTATCGTTTGAACTGACATGATTTTAATTAGTGTAAGAAGGTAATAACCACAATTATCTTAATGACTACAATTGTATTTGTGTTGATTCATTTGTGGGACTTTTGTCCACCAGTATATTAAAGTGCAACTTTGTTGAGATCTGTAATTGCCATCTAATTATATTCTTTACTGTATCTATAGCTCCAGTCTAAATAATGTTTTTACAAACATGTCATCAGGCTAATTAGTTTACATTTATTATGAGAGCGTGCCAGTAAAGCAAAGGAAGGCTGACTATGCCACCTAGGGAGGGCAAATATTGCATAATATGTGGTTGTTATTTATAAGCAAGTAAATAACTATAGAACTTGGCAACACTTCTAATAAACTTAAGATAAACTATACTTGGTCGATGTAATGTACATAATTAGGACCTAATGTAAATATTCAGGGAAATGCAATAATGCTGACAATGTAGCATTTCAAATCCTTTGAGTGTGGAGGAAAAATGTTTGTCTATCTATAAACTATTAATTCACTTCATAAGCCAATATTCCATGCTTAGGGATTGGGCAAATGTCTTCATTTTGTCATTTCATGCTGCTTAGTTCAGTTTTTTTTATTAAAAAATAAAGTAAAATATATATTGTTTAATAAACTACACTAGACAGTTTTTTGGGACTATTTGGTGCAGATTTATAAAATTAACCAGAGATCTGATCTCTGGTTAATTTTATAAGCGCTAATTGCTACAGCGAGCTCGCGGTAGCAATAACCAGCAACTTGTAATGGCTAAATAATTATGGTGTGCCCGCAAAATGTCAAATAAATAAATAAGTTAATATCTATACACTGATGAGTATGCTGCACAGTATAATGATGTGAGTATCTATATACTTATGAGTATGTTGTGCTGTATAATGATGTGAGTATCTATACACTGATGAGAATGCTGTAGTGTAAAATGATGTCAGTATCTATACACTGTTGAGTATGCTGTACAGTATAATGATGTGAGTGTTTATAAACTGATGAGTATGCTGTACAGTATAATGATGTGAGTATTTATACACTGATGAGTATGCTGTACAGTATAATGATGTGAGTATTTATACACTGATGAGTATGCTCTACAGTATAATGATGTGAGTATTTATACACTGATGAGTATGCTGCACAGTATAATTATGTGAATATTTATACACTGATGAGTATCCTGCACAGTATAATAGTGTGAGTATCTATACACTGATGAGTATGCTGCACAGTATAATGATGTGAGTATTTATACACTGATGAGTATGCTGTACAGTATAATGATGCGAGTATCTATACACTGATGAGTATGCTGCACAGTATAATGATGTGAGTATTTATACACTGATGAGTATGCTATACAGTATAATGATGTGAGTATCTATACACTAATGAGTATGATGCACTGTATAAAGATGTGAGTATTTATACACTAATGAGTATGCTGTGCAGTATAAAGATGTGAGTATTTATACACTGATGAGTATGCTGTATAGTATAATGATGTGAGTATCTATAGACTGATGAGTATGCTGCACACTATAATGATGTGAATATCTATAGACTGATGAGTATGCTGTGCAGTATAAAAATGTGAGTATCTATACACTGATGAGTAGTCTGTACAGTATAATGATGAATATGCTGCACAGTATTATGATTTGAGTATCTATACACTGATGAGTATACTGCACTGTATAATAATATGAGTATCTATACACTGATAAATATGCTGTATTGTATAATGATGTGAGTATCTATACACTGATGAGTATGCTGTACAGTATAATGATGTGAGTATTTATACACTGATGAGTATGCTGTACAGTATAATGATGTGAGTATTTATACACTGATGAGTATGCTGTACAGTATAATGATGTGAGTATTTATACACTGATGAGTATGCTGCACAGTATATTGATGTGAGTATTTATACATTGATGAATATGCTGCACAGTATAATAGTGTGAGTATCTATACACTGATGAGTATGCTGCACAGTATAATGATGTGAGTATTTATACATTGATGAGTATGCTGTACAGTATAATGATGTGAGTATCTATACACTGATGAGTATGCTGTACAGTATAATGATGTGAGTATTTATACACTGATGAGTATGCTATACAGTATAATGATATGAGTATTTATACACTGATAAGTATGATGCACTGTATAAAGATATATCTATACACTGATGAGTATGCTGTGCAGTATAGAAATGCAAGTATCTATACACTGATGAGTGTGCTGTACAGTATAATGATGAATATGCTGCACAGTATAATGATGTTAGTATCCATACACTGATAAGTATGCTGCACTGTATAATAATATCAGTATCTATACACTGATGAGTATGCTGCACAGTATAATGATGTGAGTATCTATACACTATGAGTATGTTGCACTGTATAATGATGTGAGTATCTATACACTGATGAGTATGCTGCACTTTATAATGATGTATCTATACACTGATAAGTATGCTGCACATTATAATGATGTGAGTATCTATACACTGATGAGTATGCTGCACAGTATAATGATGTGAGTATCTAAACACTGATGAGTATGCTGCACAGTATAATGATGTGAGTATATATGCACTGATGAGTATGCTGCACTATATAATAATGTTAGTATATATACACTGATGAGTATGCTGCACAGTATAATGATGTGAGTATCTATGCACTGCTGAGTATGATGCACTGTATAATGATGTGAGTATCTATACACTGATGAGTATGCTGCAAAGTATAATGATATGAGTATCTATACACTGATGAGCTTACTACACTGTATAATTATTTGAGTATCTATACACTGATGAGTATGCTGCACTGTATAATTATGTGAGTATCTATGCACTGATGAGTATGCTGCACTGTATAATGATGTGAGTATATATAAACTGATGAGTATGCTGCACTGTATAATGATGTGAGTATATATACACTGATGAGTATGCTGCACTGTATAATTATGTGAGTATCTATGCACTGATGAGTATGCTGCACTGTATAATGATGTGAGTATATATACACTGATAAGTATGCTGCACTGTATAATTATGTGAGTATCTATACACTGATGAGTATGCTGCACAGTATAATGATGTGAGTTTATATACACTGATGAGTATGCTGCACAGTATAATGATGTGAGTATCTATACACTGAGGAGTTGGCTATACTGTATAATTATGTGAGTATCTAAGCACTGATGAGTATGCTGCACTGTATAAAGTTCTGAGTATCTATACACTGATGAGTATGCTGCACTGTATAATGATGTGAGTATATAAACACTGATGAGTATGCTGCACTGTATCATGATGTCTCTATACACAATGATGAGTATGTTGCACTGTATAATGATGTGAGTATCTATACACTGATGAGTATGCTGCACAGTATACTGATGTGAGTATCTATGCATTGCTGAGTATGCTGCACTGTATAATAATGTGAGTATATATACACTGTTGAGTATGCTGCACAGTATAATGATATGAGTTTCTATGCACTGATGAGTATGCTGCACTTTATAATCATGTGAGTATCTATACACTGATGATTATGCTGCACAGTATAATGATGTGAGTATATATGCACTGATGAGTATGCTGCACTATATAATAATGTTAGTATATATACACTGATGAGTATGCTGCACAGTATAATGATGTGAGTATCTATGCACTGCTGAGTATGATGCACTGTATAATGATGTGAGTATCTATACACTGATGAGTATGCTGCACAGTATAATGATATTAGTTTCTATGTACTGATGAGTATGCTGCACAGTATAATGATGTGAGTATCTATACACTGATGAGTTTACTACACTGTATAATTATGTGAGTATCTATGCACTGATGAGTATGCTGCACTGTATAATGATGTGAGTATCTATACACTGATTAGTATGCTGCACTGTATAATGATATGAGTATATATACAATGATGAGTATGCTGCACTGTATAATGATGTGAGTATCTATACACTGATTAGTATGCTGCACTGTATAATGATGTGAGTATATATACAATGATGAGTATGCTGCACAGTATAATGATGTGAGTATCTATGCACTGCTGAGTATGATGCACTGTATAATGATGTGAGTATCTATGCACTGATGAGTATGCTGCACTGTATAATGATGTGAGTATATATACACTGATGAGTATGCTGCACTGTATAATGATGTGAGTATCTATACACTGATGAGTATGCTGCACTGTATAATGATGTGAGTATATATACACTGATGAGTATGCTGCACTGTATAATGATGTCTGTATACACTAATGAGTATGCTGCACAGTATAATGATATGAGTATATATACACTGATGAGTATGCTGCACAGTATAATGATGTGAGTATCTATACACTGAGGAGTTGGCTATACTGTATAATTATGTGAGTATCTAAGCACTGATGAATATGCTGCACTGTATAATGATGTGAGTATATAAACACTGATGAGTATGCTGCACTGTATAATGATGTCTCTATACACAATGATGAGTATGCTGCACAGTATACTGATGTGAGTATCTATGCACTGCTGAGAATGCTGCACTGTATAATAATGTGAGTATATATACACTGTTGAGTATGCTGCACAGTATAATGATTTGAGTTTCTATGCACTGATTAGTATGCTGCACAGTATAATGATGTGAGTATCTATACACTGGATGAGTTTACTACACTGTATAATGATGTGTGTATCTATGCACTGATGAGTATGCTGCACTGTATAATGATGTCAGTATCTATACACTGATTAGTATGCTGCACTGTATAATGATGTGAGTATATATACACTGATGAGTATGCTGCACTGTATAATGATGTGAGTATATATACACTGATGAGTATGCTGCACTGTATAATGATGTCTGTATACACTGATGAGTATGCTGCACAGTATAATGATGTGAGTATATATACACTGATGAGTATGCTGCACAGCATAATGATGTATCTATACACTGATGAGTTGGCTATACTGTATAATTATGTGAGTATCTAAGCACTGATGAGTATGCTGCACTGTATAATGTTGTGAGTATCTATACACTGATGAGTATGCTGCACTGTATAATGATGTGAGTATCTATACACTGATGAGTATGCTGCACTGTATAATGATGTGAGTATATAAACACTGATGAGTATGCTGCACTGTATAATGATGTCTCTATACAGAATGATGAGTATGTTGCACTGTATAATAATGTGAGTATTTATACACTGAGTATGCTGTGCTGTATATTGATGTGAGTATCTATACACTGATGAGTATGCTGTGCTGTATGATGATGTGATTATCTATACATTGATGAGTATGCCGTGCTGTATAATGATGTATCTATACACTAATGAGTATGCTGACTATATAAGGATGTGATTATCTATACACTGATGAGTATGCTGTACTGTATAATTATGTGAGTATCTATACACTGATGAGTATGCTGCACTGTATAATGATGTGACTATCTATACACTGATGAGTATGCTGCACAGTATAATGATGTGAGTATCTATACACTGATGAGTTTGCTGCACAATATAATGATGTGAGTCTATATACACTGATGAGTATGCTGTACATTATGATGTGAGTATCTATACACTGATAAGTATGCTGCACTGTATAGTGATGTGAGTATCTATACACTGATTAGTATGCTCTACTGTATAATGAAGTTAGTATCTATATACTGATGAGTATGCTGCACTGTATAATGATGTTAGTATCTTTACACTGATGAGTAGGCTGCACTGTATAATGATGTGAGTTTCTATACACTGATGAGTATGCTGTGCTGTATAATGATGTGAGTATCTATACACTGATGAGTATGCTGTGCTGTATAATGATGTGAGTATCTATACACTGATGAGTATGCTGCACAGTATAATGATGTGACTATCTATACACTGATGACTATGCTTTATACTGATGTGAGTATCTATACACTGATGAGTATGCTGCACTGTAAAATTATGTGAGTATCTATACACTGATGAGTATGCTGCACTTTATAATGATGTGAGTATATATACACTGATGAGTATGCTGCACAGTATAATGATGTGAGTATCTATGCACTTATGAGTATGTTGCACTGTATAATGATGTGAGTATATATACACTGATGAGTATGCTGCACTGCATAATGATATGAGTATCTATACACTGATAAGTATGCTGCACTGTATAATTATGTGAGTATCTATACACTGATGAGTATGCTGCACAGTATAATGATGTGAGTATCTATGCACTGCTGAGTATGATGCACTGTATAATGATGTGAGTATATATACACGGATTAGTATGCTGCACTGTATAATGATGTCTGTATACACTAATGAGTATGCTGCACAGTATAATGATGTGAGTATATATACACTGATGAGTATGCTGCACAGTATAATGATGTGAGTATCTATACACTGAGGAGTTGGCTATACTGTATAATTATGTGAGTATCTAAGCACTGATGAGTATGCTGCACTGTATAATGATGTGAGTATATAAACACTGATGAGTATGCTGCACTATATAATGATGTCTCTATACACAATGATGAGTATGTTGCACTGTATAATGATGTGAGTATCTATACACTGATGAGTATGCTGCACTGTATAATGATGTGAGTATATATACACTGATGAGTATGCTGCACTGTATAATGATGTGAGTATATATACACTGATGAGTATGCTGCACTGTATAATGATGTCTGTATACACAAATGAGTATGCTGCACAGTATAATGATGTGAGTATATATACACTGATGAGTATGCTGCACAGTATAATGATGCGAGTATCTATACACTGAGGAGTTGGCTATACTGTATAATTATGTGAGTATCTAAGCACTGATGAGTATGCTGCACTGTATAATGATGTGAGTATATAAACACTCATGAGTATGCTGCACTATATAATGATGTCTCTATACACAATGATGAGTATGTTGCACTGTATAATGATGTGAGTATCTATACACTGAGTATGCTGTGCTGTATAACGATGTGAGTATATATACACTGATGAGTATGCTGCACAGTATACTGATGTGAGTATCTATGCACTGCTGAGAATGCTGCACTGTATAATAATGTGAGTATATATACACTGTTGAGTATGCTGCACAGTATAATGATATGAGTTTCTATGCACTGATGAGTATGCTGCACAGTATAATGATGTGAGTATCTATACACTGATGAGTTTACTACACTGTATAATTATGTGCGTATCTATGCACTGATGAGTATGCTGCACTGTATAATGATGTGAGTATATATACACTGATGAGTATGCTGCACTGTATAATGATGTGAGTATATATACACTGATGAGTATGCTGCACTGTATAATGATGTCTGTATACACTGATGAGTATGCTGCACAGTATAATGATGTGAGTATATATACACTGATGAGTATGCTGCACAGTATAATAATGTATCTATACACTGATGAGTTGGCTATACTGTATAATTATGTGAGTATCTAAGCACTGATGAGTATGCTGCACTGTATAATGTTGTGAGTATCTATACACTGATGAGTATGCTGCACTGTATAATGATGTGAGTATCTATACACTAATGAGTATGCTGCACTGTATAATGATGTGAGTATATAAACACTGATGAGTATGCTGCACTGTATAATGAT
This sequence comes from Bombina bombina, assembly GCF_027579735.1. Lineage (NCBI taxonomy): Eukaryota > Metazoa > Chordata > Amphibia > Anura > Bombinatoridae > Bombina > Bombina bombina. The sequence goes on along the minus strand of NC_069508.1, from coordinate 194,929,985 downwards.
GTCTCTATACAGAATGATGAGTATGTTGCACTGTATAATAATGTGAGTATTTATACACTGAGTATGCTGTGCTGTATATTGATGTGAGTATCTATACACTGATGAGTATGCTGTGCTGTATGATGATGTGATTATCTATACACTGATGAGTATGCTGTGCTGTATAATGATGTATCTATACACTAATGAGTATGCTGCACTATATAAGGATGTGATTATCTATACACTGATGAGTATGCTGTACTGTATAATGATATGAGTATCTATACACTGATAAGTATGCTGCACTGTATAATTATGTGAGTATCTATACACTGATGAGTATGCTGCACTGTATAATGATGTCAGTATCTATACACTGATTAGTATGCTGCACTGTATAATGATGTGAGTATATATACACTGATGAGTATGCTGCACTGTATAATGATGTGAGTATATATATACTGATGAGTATGCTGCACTGTATAATGATGTCTGTATACACTGATGAGTATGCTGCACAGTATAATGATGTGAGTATATATACACTGATGAGTATGCTGCACAGTATAATGATGTATCTATACACTGATGAGTTGGCTATACTGTATAATTATGTGAGTATCTAAGCACTGATGAGTATGCTGCACTGTATAATGTTGTGAGTATCTATACACTGATGAGTATGCTGCACTGTATAATGATGTGAGTATCTATACACTGATGAGTATGCTGCACTGTATAATGATGTGAGTATATAAACACTGATGAGTATGCTGCACTGTATAATGATGTCTCTATACAGAATGATGAGTATGTTGCACTGTATAATAATGTGAGTATTTATACACTGAGTATGCTGTGCTGTATATTGATGTGAGTATCTATACACTGATGAGTATGCTGTGCTGTATGATGATGTGATTATCTATACACTGATGAGTATGCTGTGCTAGATAATGATGTATCTATACACTAATGAGTATGCTGCACTATATAAGGATGTGATTATCTATACACTGATGAGTATGCTGTACTGTATAATGATATGAGTATCTATACACTGATAAGTATGCTGCACTGTATAATTATGTGAGTATCTATACACTGATGAGTATGCTGCACTGTATAATGACGTGACTATCTATACACTGATGAGTATGCTGCACAGTATAATGATGTAAGTATCTATACACTGATGAGTATGCTGCACTGTATAATGATGTGAGTATCTATACACTGATCAGTATGCTGCACAGTATAATGATGTAAGTATCTATACACTGATGAGTTTGCTGCACAATATAATGATGTGAGTATCTATACACTGATGAGTATGCTGTACATTATGATGTGAGTATCTATACACTGATAAGTATGCTGCACTGTATAATGATGTGAGTATCTATACACTGATGAGTATGCTGTACTGTATAATGAAGTTAGTATCTATATACTGATGAGTATGCTGCACTGTATAATGATGTTAGTATCTTTACACTGATGAGTATGCTGCACTGTATAATGATATGAGTATCTATACACTGATGAGTTTGCTGCACAATATAATGATGTGAGAATCTATACACTGATGAGTATGCTGTACATTATAATGTGAGTATCTATACACTGATAAGTATGCTGCACTGTATAATGATGTGAGTATCTATACACTGATGAGTATGCTGTACTGTATAATGAAGTTAGTATCTATATACTGATGAGTATGCTGCACTGTATAATGATGTTAGTATCTTTACACTGATGAGTATGCTGCGCTGTATAATGATATGAGTATCTATACACTGATGAGTATGCTGCACAGTATAATGATGTGACTATCTATACACTGATGACTATGCTTTATACTGATGTGAGTATCTATACACTGATGAGTATGCTGCACTGTATAATTATGTGAGTATCTATACACTGATAAGTATGCTGCACTTTATAATGATGTGAGTATATATATACTGATGAGTATGCTGCAAAGTATAATGATGTGAGTATCTATGCACTGATGAGTATGCTGCACTGTATAATGATGTGAGTATATATACACTGATGAGTATGCTGCACTGCATAATGATATGAGTATCTATACACTGATAAGTATGCTGCACTGTATAATTATGTGAGTATCTATACACTGATGAGTATGCTGCACTGTATAATGATGTGACTATCTATACACTGATGAGTATGCTGCACAGTATAATGATGTGAGTATCTATACACTGATGAGTTTGCTGCACAATATAATGATGTGAGTATATATACACTGATGAGTATGCTGTACAGTATGATGTGAGTATCTATACACTGATAAGTATGCTGCACTTTATAATGATGTGAGTATCTATACACTGATGAGTATGCTGCACTGTATAATTATGTCAGTATCTATACACTGATAAGTATGCTGCACTTTATAATGATGTGAGTATATATACACTGATGAGTATGCTGCATAGTATAATGATGTGAGTATCTATGCACTGATGAGTATGCTGCACTGTATAATGATGTGAGTATATATACACTGATGAGTATGCTGCACAGTGTAATGATGTGAGTATCTATACACTGATGTGTTTGCTACACTGTATAATTATGTAAGTATCTATGCACTGATGAGTATGCTGCACTGTATAATGATGTGAGTATTTATACACTGATTAATATACTGCAATGTATAATGATGTGAGTATATATACACTGATGAGTATGCTGCACTGTATAATGATGTCTCTATACACTGAAGAGTATGCTACACAGTATAATGATGTGAGTATATATACACTGATGAGTATGCTGCACAGTATAATGATGTGAGTTTCTATACACTAATGAGTTTGCTACACTGTATATTTATGTGAGTATCTATGCACTGATGAGTATGCTGCACTGTATAATGATGTGAGTATCTATACACTGAGTATGCTGCACTGTATAATGATATGAATATCTATACACTGATAAGTATGCTGCACTTTATAATGATGTTAGTATATATACACTGATGAGTATGCTGCACTGTATAATTATGTGAGTATCTATACACTGATGAGTATGCTGCACTGTATAATGATGTGACTATCTATACACTGATGAGTATGCTGCACAGTATAATGATGTGAGTATCTATACACTGATGAGTATGCTGCACTGTATAATGATGTGAGTATCTATACACTGATGAGTATGCTGTACTGTATAATGAAGTTAGTATCTATATACTGATGAGTATGCTGCACTGTATAATGATGTTAGTATCTTTACACTGATGAGTATGCTGCACTGTATAATGATATGAGTATCTATACACTGATGAGTATGCTGTGCTGTTAATGATGTATCTATACACTGATGAGTATGCTGCCCTGTATAATAATGTGAGTATCTATACACTGATGAGTATCCTGTACTGTATAATGATGTGAGTATCTATACACTGATGAGTATGCTGCAGTGTATAATGATGTGACTATCTATACACTGATGAGTATGCTGCACTGTATAATGATGTGAGTATCTATACAATGATGAGTATGCTGCACAGTAAATTAATATGAGTATCTATACACTGATGAGTATGCTGCGCTGTATAATGATGTATCTATACACTGATGAGTATGCTACACAGTATAACGATGTGAGTATCCATTCACAACAGAGTATGCTGGACAGTATAATGATGTGATTATCACAGGTAGGGCGACCATATTGCCACTTTAAAAAGGGATACACCAAAGGCTTAGCACCTGTCTTATATCCTTATGTAGCCAAGTCCAATTTTAACCCCACTGCTATGTGACCTTAATAAATTGCACCCTTCACAAAATTTCAGTACACACTTCACTTCTGGGTTAAACACTCACATTCGCCCGTTGTCCGGAACTCATCTCCCTCTTTTACACAAGACCCGGTGTTCACCTGTGGTCTGCTTTGGAGACTCCACTATCGCGGAAGCCCGGCTCGTCCTTACTCGGCGTTCTGTGTTTCTCTGTTACCCCTTCGTGTGTGTGTTCGTTGACGTCTTGGGCGTGCTTCCGTCACAATACCTGCAGTGGGGCGTGGTGGAAAACGCTGCCGTGTGTGCACTTTAGTGATTACTCAGGTAATTCTCAAAGAACAAGAAAAAAGGCACCTTCACGGTTGTGCGGTTAAAAAGTCTTTAGTTTATTTTCTTGAACAGCAAAACAAATTCTTAAGTTCAGCTCAGGATGGAAAGTTTGGGTTGTTCCCAGTGACCCACTAGTGGGTCACTGGGAACAACCCAAACTTTCCATCCTGAGCTGAACTTAAGAATTTGTTTTGCTGTTCAAGAAAATAAACTAAAGACTTTTTAACCGCACAACCGTGAAGGTGCCTTTTTTCTTGTTCTTTGAGAATTACTTTAAAAAGGGACACATATGAAAAATACATATGTCAGATTTTTTTTTTTTTAATGAAATGCTTTGAATAATTTTCCATTATAAGAACCCTGACATATGTATTTTTCAGATGTGTCCCATTTTAATGCGGCAATATGATCACCCCATGCACAGTATTATGATGTATCTATACACTAACGGCTATATTACGAGTTGTGCATTAGGGTAAAAAAGCAAAGTTAAGAGGTTCTAACACTGCTTTTTACGCCCGCTGCTATTACGAGTCTTGTAGGATTAGGGAGACCACACACTGCTTTGGCCTTACCGCAATACGACTTACGGAAACTTCATAAAGTCTTTTTTTGATGGGACTTCCATAGCGCCGGTAGGCCAAAAAGTGAGCAGAACACCCTACCCTGTCAAGATCCCTAATGCATTTAAAAGTCAGTAGTTAAAAGTTTTATGGTACAACGCCGTAACATAAAACTCATAACTAAAGTTTTAAAAAGTACACTAACACCCATAAACTACCTATTAACCCCTAAACCAAGGCCCTCCCACATTGCAAACACTATAATAAAATTTTTAACCCCTAATCTGCCGCTCCGGACACCACCGCCACCTACATTATATTTATGAACCCCTAATCTGCTGCCCCAACATCGCCGACACCTACATTATATTTTTTAACTCCTAATCTGCCGCCCCAATGTCGCCGCAACCTACCTACACTTTTTAACCCCTAATCTGCCTCCCCTAAGGGTGCTGCCACTATATTAAAGTTATTAACCTCTAAACCTAAGTCTAACCATAAACCTAACACCCACTAACTTAAATATAATTTAAATAAATCTAAATAAATATTCCTATCATTAACTATATTACTCCTATTTAAAACTAAATACTTACCTATAAAATAAACCCTAAGCTAGCTACAATATAACTAATAGTTGCATTGTATCTAGCTTAGGGTTTATTTTTATTTTACAGGCAAGTTTGTATTGATTTTAACTAGGTAGAAAAGTTATTAAATAGTTATTAACTATTTAATAACTACCTAGCTAAAATAAATACAAAAGTACCTGTAAAATAAAACCTAACCTAAGTTACAATAACACCTAACCTTACACTATAATTAAATAAATTAACTAAATTAAATACAATTACCTAAATTAAATTAGCTAAAGTACAAAAAGAAACAAACACTAAATTACAGAAAATAATAAACAAATTACAGATATTTAAACTAATTACACCTAATCTAATAGCCCTATTAAAATAAAAAAGCCCCGCCAAATTAAAAAAAAAACCTAGCCTAAACTAAACTACCAATAGCCCTTAAAAGGGCCTTTTGCTGGGCATTGCCCCAAAGTAAACAGCTCTTTTACCTGTAAAAAAAATACAATCAACCCCCCCAACAGTAAAACCCACCACCCACACAACCAACCCCTCAAATAAAATACTATCTAAAAAACCTAAGCTCCCCATTGCCCTGAAAAGGGCATTTGGATGGGCATTGCCCTTAAAAGGGCAGTTAGCTCTTTTGCCGCCCAAACCCAAACCTAAAAATAAAACCCACCCTAATACACCCTTAAAAAAACCTAACACTAACCCCCTGAAGATCGACTTACCGGGAGACGTCTTCATCCAAGCCGGGCCAAAGTCCTCAACGAAGCCGGGAGAATTCTTCATCCAAGCCGGGTGAAGTGGTCCTCCAGACGGGCAGAAGTCTTCATCCAGACGGCATCTTCTATATTCATCCATCCAGCTCGGAGCAGGTCCATCTTCAAGACATCCGACGCGGAGCATCCTCTTCATCCGACGACGAAAGCTGAATGAAGGTACCTTTAAGTGATGTCATCCAATATGGCATCCCTTAGATTCCAATTGGCTGATAGAATTCTATCAGCCAATCGGAATTACGGTAGAAAAAATCCTATTGGCTGATGCAATCAGCCAATAGGATTAAAGTTCGATCGTATTTGCTGATCCAATCAGCCAATAGGATTTAGCTCGCATTCTATTGGCTGTTCCAATCAGCCAATAGAATGCGAGCTCAATCCTATTGGCTGATTGCATCAGCCAATAGGATTTTTTCTACCTTAATTCCGATTGGCTGATAGAATTCTATCAGCCAATCGGAATCTAAGGGACGCCATCTTGGATGACATCACTTAAAGGTATTTTCATTCAGTAAGAAGACTCCGGATGAAGATGATGCTCTGCGTCGGATGTCTTGAAGATGGAGCCGCTCCGCGCCGGATGGATGAAGATAGAAGATGCCGTCTGGATGAAGACTTCTGCCCGTCTGGAGGACCACTTCACCCTGCTTGGATGAAGACTTCTTCCGGCTTCGTTGAGGACTTCGGCCCGGCTTCGATGTAGACGTCTCCCGGTAAGTCAATCTTCAGTGGGTGGGTTTTATTTTTAGCTTAGGGTTTGGGTGGCAAAAGAGCTAACTGCACTTTTAAGGGCAATGCCCATCCAAATGCCCTTTTCAGGGCAATGGGGAGCTTAGGTTTTTTTAGATCGTATTTTATTTGGGGGGTTGGTTGTGTGGGTGGTGGGTTTTACTGTTGGGGGTTTGCTTGTATTTTTTTTTACAGGTAAAAGAGCCGATTACTTTGGGGCAATGCCCCGCAAAAGGCCCTTTTAAGGGCTATTGGTAGTTTAGTTTAGGTTAGGGTTTTTTTATTTTGGGGGGGCTTTCTTATATTAATAGGGCTATTAGATTAGATGTAATTAGTTTAAATATCTGTAATTTGTTTATTATTTTCTGTAATTTAGTGTTTAATTTAGTTAATTTATTTAATTATAGTGTAAGGTTAGCTGTTATTGTAACTTAGGTTAGGTTTTATTTTACAGGTACTTTTGTATTTATTTTAGCTAGGAAGTTATTAAATAGTTAATAACTATTTAATAACTATTCTACCAAGTTTAAATAAATAGAAACTTGCCTGTAAAATAAAAATAAACTCTAAGCTAGATACAATATAACTATTAGTTATATTGTATCTAGCTTAGGGTTTATTTTATAGGTAAGTATTTAGTTTTAAATAGGAATAATTTAGTTAATGATAGTAATAGTTATTTAGATTTATTTAAATTATATTTAAGTTAGGTGGTGTTAGATTTAGGGTTAGACTTAGGTTTAGGGGTTAATAACTTTAATATAGTGGCGGCAACGTTGGGGGCGGCAGATTAGGGGTTAATAAATGTAGGTAGGTGGAAGCGATGTTAGGGATGGCAGATTAGGGGTTAATAACATTTAACTAATGTTTGCGAGGCGGGAGTGTGGAGGTTTAGGTGTTAATATGTTTATTATAGTGGCGGGGCGACGTTGGGGGCGGCAGATTAGGGGTTAATAAATATAATGTAGGTGTTGGCGATGTTGGGGGAAGCAGATTAGGGGTTCATAAGTATAATGTAGGTGGAGGCGGTGTCCGGAGCGGCAGATTAGGGGTTAATAATATAATGTAGGTGTCGGTGATGTCGGGGGCATCAGATTAGGGGTTAATAAGTGTAAAATTAGGGGTGTTTAGACTCGGGGTTCATGTTAGAGTGTTAGGTGCAGACATAACTTTTATTTCCCTATAGGTATTAATGGGGCTGCGTTAAGGGAGCTTTGCGCTGCTTTTTTGCAGGTGTTAGAGTTTTTTTCAGCTGGCTCTCCCCGTTGATTCCTATGGGGAAATCGTGCACGAGCATGTACAACCAGCTCACCGCTGACTTATGCAGCGCTGGTATTGGAGTGCAGTGATGAGCAAAATTTTGCTCAACGCTCACTTCTTGTCTTTTAACAACAGGTTTCTGAAAATTCGTAATACCAGCACTGCATGTAAGTGAGCGGTGAGGGAAAACTGCTCGTTAGCACCGCATAGCCTCTAACGCAAAACTCGTAATCTAGGTGTAAGTATGCTGTGCAGTATAACAATGTGAGTAGCTATGTGCTAAGAATGCTGGGCAGTTTAATGATTTGAGTATCTATACACTGATGAGTAAGCTGCACTGTATAATGATGTGATTATTTATACACTGATGATTATGCTGCCCAGTATAATGATGTGAGTATCTATACACTGATGAGTATGTTGCACTATATAATGATGTAAGTATCTATACACGAATACGTATGCTGCACAGTATAATAATGTCAGTATCTATACACTGATGAGTAAGCTGCACTGTATAATGATGTGATTATTTATACACTGATGATTATGCTGCCCAGTATAAGGATGTGAGTATTTAAAATACATCCTTCTTTTCATTCGGAGCATATATATTACATAATAATACTTCCACCCCCTGCATTTGTCCATGCACTAACAAATAGCATCCTTCTTTATCAGCAATAGTTTTACTATGTGTGAAATGTAGTGTCTGTTGTTGCATGATAGTGTTGCTGATATTCTTTTGACCAGTATTTTGGTATATGGGGTTTAACAAAATGTGTCTCTTGCAAATATATAATATTGGCCTGAAGTTTTTTATAATGAGTCATAGCTATGCGACATTTAACGTCTGAGTTTAAACCTCTCACATTATGTGAGATTAGTTTGATATTCTAAAAGGACATAACTTAGTTATTTGTGTTGGTATTAAGTATACTGTTTGATGTACCTTAATCCTTCCTGGCTTGCTGCCACAATGGGTAACCAATGAGACCCGAACCCAATATATTCGGCTCTTTTTAATTGCAGACTATTAACATTTTGAGTGTGAGCCCTTAACCAGGAGTTGGCAATGTAGGGGAAATCATTTACATCACAGTGACAACTTAAAAAATAAAATAACAGTAGAAACAAACATTAATAACTGCCTGTGTACAGTCAACATTTTAAAACTAACAATAAACCATTGATACATTACAATGTTAACTTTCAAGGGTGCAGTACCTATCTGTTAAACAACCTTATTATAGGTGTAAGACTAACTATTCTTTGGCCTAGGAGAGTCATTGTAAAAATCTTCCACATATCACCCAAGAAAAGACAATAAAGTGAACACAATAGCGTCTATACCATTACCAACATCACACACATGGCCCAGAACAGTCTATAGTCAGGTCTTGACTTTCTTTTGTGCTACCTTAGACCAGTTGGATTTTCATGAAGTTACTTGAAGTTCTCTGGAGTCAGTCAACAGAGTAAAAGTATCGTCATGTTGAAATTCCGGAACTTCCAGATGTAGTATCTTACAAACCTCTGGAATGTCCTGCCTAGATTTGAGAGTTATTGTCTTACCATCTTTATTTTTTATTGAGGGCAAATGGAAAGCCCCATCTGTAAGAAATTCCATTTTTCTGTAGTAGAGATGCAAGAGGCCATAGAGCTTGTCTGCGCTGTAATGTTTTAATGCAGAGATTCTGATAAAACTGTATCACAGTTCCTTAAAATTTGAAGTTAGGATTTTGTCTTGCAGCTGTTAAAATATGCTCTCTATCAGGGTAGCAAAATAGCTTTATAATAACATCTCTGGGTGGGCGGTCTTCTAGAGGTTTTGCTCTCAAAGCTCTATGAGCCCTCTCGCCATTTTCTCCTGTGATTGTTTGGAAAAGCTGCTGTAAATATGTAGAAAGGTCTTTTGCTCCGACTGATTCTGGCACTCCTTTAAGCCTGATGTTATTTCTCCTATTTCTGTTTTTGATATCTTCTATTTTGTCCTCAAGTTCCTGTATTTGTTGATCATGAGACAAGATAGCCTGTGCAGAATTTGATATATCATCCACCAATACATCTTGATTATTTTGAAGTGATTCTACTCTACTTCCCAAGTCGGATATATCTTGCTTTATTTCTGACAAACTTGCAGTAACTGTGGTATGAAGATTATCTATTTTGTCCCATAGTTTTTCAAAATTCACTGCAATATCTTGCTTTGAGACTAGGGTGGGTAGTTATCAAGCCGTCGACTTTTCTAACTTCGCCGGCCCAATACGCCCACCTAAGCTCACCTACCTTCGCTGCAGACCTTGAATACGTTAGCCTAAGTTATCAAAAAAAGCTGTCAAAAAGCCGCGGGGCGATGAGCAGCGGACTGTGAGAGTTATCACTCATCCGATCTCGCTGCTCTTCGGCTGTTTGACAGCTTTCTTGCTAGCCTGTCAACTCTTATAAATGTATTAACCCCTAAACCGCCGCTCCTAGACCCCGCCGCAACTCTTATAAATGTATTAACCCCTAAACCGCCGCTCCCGGACACCGCTGCCACCTACAGTATACCTAGTAACCCCTATCCTGCCCCCCCTATACCGTCGCCCTCTATAATAAAATTATTAACCCCTATCCTGCTGATCCCGCACCTCGCCGCAACTAAATAAATAGTATAACCCCTAAATCGCCGCTCCCTGAACTCACCGCAACCTATATTAAACATATTAACCCCTATCCTGCCCCCCCTACACCGTCGTCACCTATAATACATTTATTAACCCCTATTCTGTCCCCCACTACACCGCCGCCACTGTAATAAAATTATTAACCCCTAAACCTAAGTCTAACACTAACCCTAAAACCCCTTAACTTAAATATTAATTAAATAAATCTAAATAAATTTTCTATTATTAACTAAATTAATCCTATTTAAAACTAAATACTTACCTTTAAAATAAACCCTAATATAGCTACAATATAAATAATAATTATATTCTAGCTATTTTAGGATTTATTTTTATTTTACAGACAACTTTCAATTTATTTTAACTAGGTACAATAGCTATTAAATAGTTATTAACTATTTAATAGCTTACCTAGCTAAAATAAACTGAAATTTACCTGTAAAATAAATCCTAACCTAAGTTACAATTACACCTAACACTACACTATACTTTAATAAATTATTCCTATTTAAAACTAAATACTTACCTGTAAAATAAACCCTAAGATAGCTACAATATAAATAATAATTATATTGTAGCTATCTTAGGATTTATATTTATTTTACAGGTAACTTTGTATTTATTTTAGCTAGGTAGAATAGTTATTAAATAGTTACAATTAAACCTTATACTACACTATCATTAAATTGATTAAATAAACTACCTACAAATAACTACAATTAAATACAATTACATAAACTAACTAAAGTACAAAAAATAAAAAAAGCTAAGTTACAAAAAATAAAAAAATAAGTTACAAACATTTTAAAAATATTACAACAATTTTAAGCTACTTACACCTAATCTAAGCCCCCTAATAAAATAACAAACCCCCCCAAAATAAAAAAATGCCCTACCCTATTCTAAATTAAATAAAGTTCAAAGCTCTTTTACCTTACCAGCCCTTAAAAGGGCCATTTGTGGGGGCATGCCCCAAAAAGTTCAGCTCTTTTGCCTGTAAAAGAAAAATACAACCCCCCCCCAACATTAGAACCCACCACCTACATCCCCCTAATCTAACCCAAACCCCCCTTACAAAAACCTAACACTAATCCCCTGAAGATCATCCTACCTTGTCTTCACTCAGCCGAGCAGCAATGGAACCGAAGTGGACATCCGGAGCGGAAGAAGTTAATCCTCCAAGCGGCGCAGAAGAAATCTTCCATCCGATGAAGTCATCATCCAGGCGGCGTTGAAGAAGTCTTTGATCCGGCCGATGTCATCTTCCAAGAGGCGCTGAAGATGTCTTCTATCCGGGCGATGTCATCTTCCAAGCCGGGTCTTGAATCTTCCTCCCGCCGTCGCGGAACCTCCTTCTTCACCGACGGACTACGACGAATGAAGGCTCCTTCAAGGGATGTCATCCAAGATGGCGTCCCCTCAATTCCGATTGGCTGATAGGATTCTATCAGCCAATCGGAATTAAGGTAGGAAAAATCTGATTGGCTGATGGAATCAGCCAATCAGATTGAGCTCGCATTCTATTGGCTTTGTAGGGCGGCGGTGTAGGGGGGGATAGATTAGAGGTGTTTAGACTCGGGGTACATGTTAGGGTGTTAGGTGCAGACAGCTCCCATAGAAATCAATGGGATGTCTGTCAGCAGCGAACTTGTACTTTCGCTATGGTCAGACTCCCATTGATTCCTATGGGATCCCCCGCCTCCAGGGGTGGCGGTTTGAAAACCAGGTACGCTGGGCCGTAAAAGTGCCGAACGTACCTGCTAGTCATTTGATAACTAGCAAAAGTAGTGAGAATGTGCCGCACTTGTGTGCGGAACATCTGTAGTGACGTAAGAATCGATCTGTGTCGGACTGAGTCAGGCGGATCGAAGCTTACATCACTAAATTCTACTTTAGCCGGTCTCGAGCCTTTGATAACTAAGGCGAATCAGCCTCGCCACAAATACGCTGCGGAATTCCAGCGTATTTGAGGTTGACGGCTTGATAACTACCCCCCTAGGAGTTGCAAATCAGCTTTTGTTACTAGATTTAAGTCCTTTGTTGGGGACTGTGAAACTGAGAGTATATCAGATTCTCTCTCTGTATCTGTTTCTGTGCTTCCTATTTGTTTGACTCCTTTAGCAGATCTTAGACAGGATTCCATAGCATTAGGTTTATTGGTTTTGTCTGATCTAGTAAGCCTCTTCAAGGACATAATTGTATCATAAACAGAGCAACTCTCAGGATCTCTTATGCTTTCCTTCAGATATTACCTTCTTAATACATAGCTTATAAGTATTAAAGTACTCTGTATATTAGCAGAATAACAATCTTGTATGAAAACAACTCTCAGAGCTGCTTAGAAGATCTATCTGTGCCAATGTCCCCTTAACAGAGCTGATCCTGGATTATATAAAGCTGGGCCGAGGCTGTAGATGTTACTTATTAATCTTCATATTGAAGAGCTGGATATCTTCTGGCCTAGCCCTGTGTTTATGGTGTGACTTGTGTGTAGATCTCACAAATGGGCTGCTGCAAGGAGTTTGACTATGCTTATTGTTAAAGCCCATAGACATTTCTCAATCTTTTCCTCTGACTCCTAAAAGAATATGTGTCTGGGTATTGTAAAAATGTGGTTCCTTTTTGGCCGTTGCCTATGAAAAAATGGCTGCTGTCTGTTAGGAATATATTATTTTGCTGCGTGCATTGTTTATGGCAACCTTTCTTCTTCTTCCACCTATACGTATAAGTTGTTCTGCATTACATTCACTCTTTTATTGTTAACCCTGAGCCGACATAGTGATCTTACGACCCAGTCTTATAATAGCTGCCGACGCTCAGTGCGTCTTGAAATTAGAGCCTACTTACTCCCCTCCTGACCTCTCCATTCAACGTTGCTGAATCATGTGACCGTGCGCAACCAAGAGACCTCCGCTCTTGTTAAACTGCTTCTCGGTGATGTCAGGATCTTTCTGTATTGTGGTAGGTAACTTTCCTCCGGCCTGTTTTAAATGAAGCAAGTCTTCGGCGCCATATATGTCTCCTCGTGCTCAGCTTCCAGCCCCTCTGTCTTACCGACCCAGGAATACAGCGTGACCGTGAAGAGAATTAAGAAAAGAAATTGCTCCAATCACCACCGTCCTCCTTCAGCTGTCTTCTGCATCTGTTGTGGGCTATGGATGTCCGATAATGTAGCCTTAAAACACCTTAGTATTGTATACTGCACGGAGCTCCAAGATTACATGTCCATCTTGGAGCTCAGTTAGGAACCACCCCCTAAGTTATTTTTTAATTTAAAGGCACATTTTCTTAAAATGACATGTTCTATCTGAATCATGAAAGTAGAATTTTGTCTAGACTAATCCTGTTATCAATGTATATTGCTTACAATGCACAAATTTAGTGTTCTAAAAAAATCTATCTTTTAAATTTAATTCCTGTTATGTCCCTTTAAGCACCTGATAACCCTGTATCATTCAGAATACATATGTTACGTGACAGGTGAAGCAGGGTATGGCTGCAGGACATGGCTGTTGACCCCCCTTGACACACACCCATCACAGAGCCACAACTCAGGTACCAGGGGGGCCATATTAGGACAAGAAATATGATAGAAAGGGCTTTGGCCTACTCAAAACCAGATTCAGGTGACTCGATTTGACGTGGCGGAGCTTTACAGTATAACCCCAACAAAGTGTGTTCCATTGTCAATGCATGTTGTATTCTACACAACATTACTGTGGACACACATATATTGGGGGACATTGAACCAGAGCAAGATCAGCAGCTGGTTCCTGTACCTGAGGGTGTAGACAGGGGGACACTGAGGGGAAATAAAGTGAGGGACTTTGTCATCCATAAATACTTCACCTGTAAGTTACTTGTTCATAAGCACAGTAAACCGCAACATTCACATGTATTATGATGTTTGACTGTACCTCCCCAACCATTTTATGTGTATATATCATGTTTTGCAGATTTACATACTGTGGATTTCCATTGCATGTAAATGAAACTAATACATCCCACCCCCTTCCCTTAACAACCCTAATTACTGAACATGTCTCATTGTTTAATTCATGATTAGGTCACAATGATTTTTGGAATATCATTCTGGAGAAGAATGGAAATGGATGTTTCTACCTTATGTTCACACCTTCTGTAAATATATATACCCATGTGTCAATTTATATTGGTTGTGAGAATCATTGATTTACATCTTATAAGTGAATATTACTATATGTACCCTTCATACACAACTATGTGATGTCAGTTATAGTACATGATTATGTCATAAACATGATAACCTTACCTGTTTTTTATTGCTATTTCAACACAGGTCATGTTATCATGTTTTAACAATATTACTGTACTAAAACACACCTCATATTGATGTGTATGACAATTACAGGGTAAATAACAAAGGACAATGTTTATGGTGAACTATAATAATATTTATTTTTTCTTTGGCTTTTTAAATGAGGGAGCTGTGGTGCCTGTAGTGGATTGCCTTATTCTCCTTGTTCTAGCAGAATCTGATGTTTCTGCTGGTGTGCTGGTGACAGATGATAAGCTGGAGGCAGTGTCCTGCTGGTGTGTAAAGTGCTCAACCAACACACCCAAAAGTTGATTTTGTTCTCTCCATCTATTGTCCATCTGCATCTGCATATCAGACCAAATTTGTATCATCTGTAACTGGTTTTGAACACTTGCACTTAAATATGCTGCGATGACCATCTGTAGCTCAATGCTATGTCTGTGTAAAATCTCTTGGTCTCTGAAGAACCGCTCTTGGCCTCTTTGTAAGCTCTCAGTGCTTCTGATGAGCCTCCTCTGGAGTGTAATGTATTCCTCACCCAGGGGAGAATACAATGCATCCAAAGGCCGTTGACCAACAGGGATGGTAGTTGTTTGATGGTCACAATCTTGGAGAAGAGGTGATGCTGGTGTATGTTGTTTTGGTGCTTGAGGGACAGATGCAGCTTTAGCTTCTGGTGCTTGAGGGGCAGGTGCAGCTGTAACGTCTGGTGCTTGAGGGGCAGGTGCAGCTGTAGCTTCTGGTGCTTGAGGGGCAGGTGCAGCTATAACGTCTGGTGCTTGAGGGGCAGGTGCAGCTGTAGCTTCTGGTGCTTGAGGGGCAGGTGCAGCTATAACGTCTGGTGCTTGAGGGGCAGGTGCAGCTGTAGCTTCTGGTGCTTGAGGGGCAGGTGCAGCTGTAGCTTCTGGTGCTTGAGGGGCAGGTGCAGCTGTAACGTCTGGTGCTTGAGGGGCAGGCACAGCTGTAGCTTCTGGTGCTTGAGGGGCAGGTGCAGCTGTAACTTCTTGTGCTTGAGGGACAGATGCAGCTGTAGCTTCTGGTGCTTGAGGGGCAGGTGCAGCTGTAACTTCTGGTGCTTGAGGGGCAGGTGCAATTGTAGCTTCTGGTGCTTGAGCGGCAGGTGCAGCTGTAACGTCTGGTGCTTGAGGGGCAGGTGCAGCTGTAGCTTCTTGTGCTTGAGGGGCAGGTGCAGCTGTAGCTTCTGGTGCTTGAGGGGCAGGTGCAGCTGTAACGTCTGGTGCTTGAGGGGCAGGTGCAGCTGTAACTTCTGGTGCTTGAGGGGCAGGTGCAGCTGTAGCTTCTGGTGCTTGAGGGGCAGGTGCAGCTGTAACGTCTGGTGCTTGAGGGGCAGGTGCAGCTGTAACTTCTGGTGCTTGAGGGACAGATGCAGCTGTAGCTTCTGGTGCTTGAGGGGCAGGTGCAGCTGTAACTTCTGGTGCTTGAGGGGCAGGTGCAGCTGTAACGTCTGGTGCTTGAGGGGCAGGCACAGCTGTAGCTTCTGGTGCTTGAGGGGCAGGTGCAGCTGTAGCTTCTGGTGCTTGAGGGGCAGGTGCAGCTGTAGCTTCTGGTGCTTGAGGGGCAGGTGCAGCTGTAACGTCTGGTGCTTGAGGGGCAGGCACAGCTGTAGCTTCTGGTGCTTGAGGGGCAGGTGCAGCTGTAACTTCTTGTGCTTGAGGGACAGATGCAGCTGTAGCTTCTGGTGCTTGAGGGGCAGGTGCAGCTGTAACTTCTGGTGCTTGAGGGGCAGGTGCAATTGTAGCTTCTGGTGCTTGAGCGGCAGGTGCAGCTGTAACGTCTGGTGCTTGAGGGGCAGGTGCAGCTGTAGCTTCTTGTGCTTGAGGGGCAGGTGCAGCTGTAGCTTCTGGTGCTTGAGGGGCAGGTGCAGCTGTAACGTCTGGTGCTTGAGGGGCAGGTGCAGCTGTAACTTCTGGTGCTTGAGGGGCAGGTGCAGCTGTAGCTTCTGGTGCTTGAGGGGCAGGTGCATCTGTAACGTCTGGTGCTTGAGGGGCAGGTGCAGCTGTAACTTCTGGTGCTTGAGGGACAGATGCAGCTGTAGCTTCTGGTGCTTGAGGGGCAGGTGCAGCTGTAACTTCTGGTGCTTGAGGGGCAGGGGCAGCTGTAGCTTCTGGTGCTTGAGGGGCAGGTGCAGCTGTAGCTTCTGCTGTATTTTCATCTGCAGATGTTGGAGCTCGTCCCAGGGAAGAAGATGGTGGAGCTTGTCCCAGGGAAGAAGATGGTGGAGCTCATCCCAGTGTAAGGATTACACAGAATGTTTAATAATCCTTTTTGTTTATAACGTTATTAACCTTAGCAATGAACAAAATCAGCAGAGTTAATTAAGTGATGAATGGGTTCTCATTTAACATGAAAACTTATTATGAAAAAAACAAGTAGATAAATAAATGCCCAGAAATAAAAAGGACAGTGATACTTTGTGTTATACTTTCGTGTTCAGGGAATTGCATACAATCGGCTAGATTACGAGTTTTGCGTTATGAGCGGCTTGGTTGCTAACTTGCAAGTTATTGTCAACGCTCACCTCCCTATAGCGCTGCTATTACAGGTTTGCAAAAACCCAGCGTTAGCGGGCAATATGTGAGCGTTGAGCAAAATTGAGCTCCATACCGCACTCAAATACCAGCGCTGCTTTGAGCTGGTTTTACGTGCTCGTGCAGGATTTCAACATAGACATCAATGGGGAGAGCCGGCTAAAAAAAAGTCTAACACCTGCAATAAAGGAGCGTAAAGCTCCGTAAAGCAGCCCCATTGATTCCTATGGGGAAACAAAATGTATGTTTATACCTAATGCCCTAACATAAACCCCGAGTCTAAACACTCCTAATCTGCCGCCCCCGACATCGCTGACACCTACATTAAACTTATTAACCCCAAATCTGCCGCCCTCACATCGCCGCCACCTACCTACACATATTAACCCCTAATCTGCTGCCCCAGACATCGCCGCCACCTACCTACACTTATTAACCCCTAATCTGCTGCCCCCAATGTCGTTGCTACCTACCTACACTTATTAACCCCTAATCTTCCGCCCCCAACGTCGCCGCCACTATACTAAAGTTATAAACCCCTAAACCTAACCCTAAGTGTAACCCTAACCCTAACTTTAACATAATTAAAATAAATCTAAAGAAAAATACAATTAATACTTAAATAATACCTATTTAAAACTAAATACTTACCTGTAAAATAAACCATAAGATAGCTACAATATAACTAATAGTTACATTGTAACTAGCTTAGGTTTTATTTTTATTTCACAGCTAAGTTTGTATTTATTTTAACTAGGTAGAATAGCTAGTAAATAGTTATTAACTATTTACTAACTACCTAGTTAAAATAAATACAAATTTACCTGTAAAATAAAAGCTAACCTGAGTAACACTAAGACCTAACCTTACACTACTATTACATAAATTACATTAATTAAATACAATTAACTAAATTACAAAAAAAAACACTAAATTACACAAAATAAGAAATAAATTATCAAATATTTAAACTATTTACACCTAATCTAATAGCCCTATCAAAATAAAAAGCCCCCCCCAAATAAATAACCCTAATCCCTAGCCTAAACTAAACTACCAAAAGCCCTTAAAAGGGCCTTTTGCGGGGCATTGCCCCAAAGAAATGAGCTCTTTTACCTGTAAAAAAAAAAATACAAACAACCCCCAACAGTAAAATCCACCACCCACACAACCAAACCCCTCAAATAAAATCATATCTAAAAAACCTAAGGTCCCCATTGCCCTGAAAAGGGCATTTGTATGGGCATTAACCTTAAAAGGGCATTTAGCTCTTTTTCAGCCAAAAACCCTAAGCTAAAAATAAAACCCATCCAATAAACCCTTAAAAAAAACTAACACTAACCCCCGAAGATCCACTTACAGTTTTTGAAGACCGGACATCCATCCTCAGCGAAGCGGCAGAAGTCCTCAGCGAAGCCAGCAGAAGTCTTCATCCAAGCAGGCCGAATTCTTCATCCAAGCCGGCAGAAGTTTTCATCCAGACGGCATCTTCTATCTTTAGCCATCCGGCGCGGAGCGGCTCCATCTTTAAGACATCCGGCATGGAGTATCCTCTTCTGACGATGGCTAACGAAGAATGAAGGTTTTTTTAAAGGACGTCATCCAAGATGGCGTCCCTTGAATTCTGATTGGCTGATAGAATTCTATCAGCCAATCTGAATTAAAGGTGATAAAATCCTATTGGCTGATGCAATCAGCCAATAGGATTGAGCTTGCATTCTATTGGCTGATTGGAACAGCCAACAGAATGTGAGCTCAATCCTATTGGCTGATTGATAATTTAGTTAATTGTATTTAATTAATGTAATTTATTTAATTGTAGTGTAAGGTTAGGTGTTAGTGTAACTCAGGTTAGGTTTTATTTTACAGGTATTTTACAGGTAAATTTGTATTTATTTTAGCTAGGTAGCTAGTAAATAGTTAATAACTATTTACTAACTATTCTACCTAGTTAAAATAAATACAAACTTAGCTGTGAAATAAAAATAAAACCTAAGATAGCTACAATGTAACTATTAGTTATATTGTAGCTAGCTTAGGGTTTATTTTATAGGTAAGTAGTTTTAAATAGATATTATTTTGTTAATGATAGTAATTTTTATTTAGATTTATGTAATTACATTAAAGTTAGGGAGTGTTAGGGTTACACTTAGGGTTAGGTTTAGGGGTTTATTATTATTATTATTATTATCATTTATTTGTATAGCGCCG
Source organism: Bombina bombina (assembly GCF_027579735.1). Lineage (NCBI taxonomy): Eukaryota > Metazoa > Chordata > Amphibia > Anura > Bombinatoridae > Bombina > Bombina bombina. The sequence continues at coordinate 194,910,227 of NC_069508.1, read as the reverse complement.
CCAAATTCCGTAGTGCTGGGTTTATAACTTTAGTATAGTGGCAGCGATTTTGTGGGCAGCAGATTAGGGGTTAATAACAGTAATGTAGGTCGCGGCGATGTTAGGACAGCAGATTAGGGGTTAATAATATTTAATTAGTGTTTGCGATGCGGGAGGGCCTCGGTTTAAGGGTTAATAGGTAGTTTATGGGTGTTAATGTACTTTTTAGCACTTTAATTAGGAGTTTTATGTTACTACTGACTTTCAGTTTACGGTACGATCTTGACGGTATAGGGTGTACCGCTCACTTTTTGACTAGACAGGCAAACTCGTAATACTGGCGCTATGAAAGTCCCATTGAAAAAGGACTTTTTGAAAGCTGTGGTAGTTACATTGTGTTACGGTCAGAAAAGTATACCTTCAAAACTCGTAATACCAGCGGTAGTGAAAAAGAGCCATAACGCTGCTTTTTCACCCATAACGTAAAACTTGTAATCTAGCCGAATGTATCTGCATGAGAGAACATGAGGATTGTTTGAAGTAAAGCATGGAAATATATATAATGGCAAAAGTTCAAGCAAGCATACAAACAATGTCAGGTAAATCCCTATTCAAAAGTTTTACTTGTGGTTACAGGCTTAAAAGCTTTTGCAATCAGATGTGCAATAGAGAGCTGGAATGAAGAGGATTGTGGTTTGTAAAATGGAGGTTTATTATCCGGATATCCCAGTTGCTTCAGAGATGTGCGTTGTTACACAAAGTTCTGTGGAAGGAGGATTCCTAGCAAGCTGACAGGAGGCCAGGAGCCAGAACAAGGCTGATAGTCAGAGGTAAACACGCAGGATTGAAAAAAGATAAACAGCAAGTAAATCACTGTTTAAAAACAATAAAAGACAGATAAAGGATCCAAAAATATATTTGAGAGGTAGCTTGGTATGAGGTAGATAAATCCAGAGTACAGAAATAACTAAATTTAACAACGAAATACTCAAGCAATGCCTGCTCAAAGGAAGTGAGGTTAAGTAGCTCAGGAGAATAGGGGTGGAGAGAAACTTAAAGGTACAGAATCATTACATCCAGGGAAGAAGATGGTGGAGCTCTCAAAGATGATTGGTATTCCCACTGATGACCAGTGTGCGACCACTCAGCCTCCTCAGTAGGCACATCCTGTGACATTGTCTGTGGTAATATCCATGACTGACATGAGAATGAGGGAGGTGTAAATACATGGACCCTTTGTGTCTGTTTTGGCTCCCCCTCAAAACCAAAGGGAGGATATTACTCTGGCCATGAATGTTGTCAGGGGTCATATGGCAATGTCGGTGGCATCACTTCCAGGTCCTCAACTGAAGCCATCCAACCATGCTCATGCCTGGGAGCACACTGTTCCTGTGGTTGCATGAAGACTGGTGGTGGTGTTGATGGTGGCATGGCAGTTTGTATCCTTGTGACAGGAGGTTCTGTGGAGGAGTTAAAGGATGAGAGGGATTAGTACAGTCAGATATATGGGCATACAATGTACCTTGATAAATGCTAGGGCCTACACTGATTCACGTGTCAAACTCTATAACATGCATGTGCACATTGTGAGTTGGTCTATGAGTGATTTGAATAGGAACAGTATACAGGGATGTGTTTCATACAATAGTTATGTGTACATGTCATTGATGAAATAATGTGTTCTTTAAGTGACACTATGGTCACACAATTTACTTTAGCTTGATCTAGGCACAGAACCTGCTTTATTGAGCTAAATGTATTGGGATGGCTATAGTGTCCATTTAATGAAAACTCTACATGTGGCTTGTGGCATGTGTTACTCAGAGACATGTTAGTATTGCACTATTCCAGCTCACATCATTAATTATACTGTGTTATGTAGCAGTAATGTCAAATATAATTGTAGATGTTTTTGTTAGTACTCCAAATACCATGTTCTTCATCATGTCCATGAATGTGTGATATTAAAGAATGTTGTATTGCAATTACATATAAAACAGGTGTGTGGGATGTTACTCACCAGAATTATGTGCTGTGGTTGCAAACCCTGAGTCACAAGCCCCTGGAAGTCCACGGACTGCTGTGATACTCAAGGATCTGCGCATAATCATCTCCTGCCAGGTGTTGTACTTGATTTCTAGGTATGGCCCACTGCATGTTCCCTTCTGGTGGACAGCTTCCTTACCCATCTTCTCTTTGACCCTCCTTTTACAATCATTCCACCTCTTTTTCAGGCCCTCTACAGTCCTCCTCTTCAGAGCTACGCTGTTGACGGCTTCCTCTACCGCCATGCATTCACACCTTCTTTTTTTGGCACTGCCTTTGCTCTTCTCATGCCCAATGAGGTAACTGTAGTTGTCCATGATGGCCTGGACTAGGGCAACACTTTCATCAAATGAGAACTTGGGACATCTCAGCCTCTCATCCTCCATGGCCACTTGGCTTGCTCCCTGTGATGTCCCTGGCAGTGTTGGTTCCTCCCTATCCTCTCCCTCCTCCCCCTTCTGTCCCCAAGTGCACCCTCTATCCATCTCATTGATGTGCATGGTATCTGGGGCTCCCTGACATCTCTCCTACTATCATCCCTTCTGGCTCTCCCTCTCCCCACTCCACTTACTCCCTATCGGGGGGCCCACTGCTCCTCCTGTCCTCTCCTATCCTCCTCTCCCTGCCACTCTTCTCCCCTCCTGCCCTCATCCCTACCTCTCCCTGCCATCCTCACACTAATTACACTAGATGCACTCCCACTCACTCCCAGTTCAGTCACACATAATCACAACCAAACACTCACACTGTAAAAATAAAATAAAATATATGAGGTGTTAGAAAAAAAAGTGTGGTGCATTTCTATATGTATGTATGCAATGTGTGCAATATGTCAGAATATGTGTAATCAAGTGTACAAGTTAACTCAATGCACCAATGTAAACTATCTAACTATTTATTCTGTTTGCGCCTCTCTCTCTACTCTCACTAATCCTCCACTACTGGGCAGTGTGTTTTAGCTCAACGAACATTCCAAACACACGCAAGAAAATGGCAGTTGTGCTGGGGTTTATATAAGGATTTTGAATAGCATAATTACGTGTTGCTTCTTTAGTTTAATTCCGGTTTCGTTTTTACGTGTGTTATCCTCATTTGCATAAAACTACTCTTTATTGACACTTTATGCGGGCATAATACTGGCGTAAGTTACTTGCGACAACAGAAATGTGTATTTGCGTACATTTCTGAAGATCGCTGGTTTGTCCTACTTACATCAGTCTAGCATCTAACGGTGCCGTATGTGTGATACCCCAATGTGCAAGGTGAAATTATGTGCCACTCGGGTTTCAGAAGTTACGCTGAAGCCTGCACCGTATATGTAATCTCACCCCTAAAGTTCACTTCAGTTCTTCTACGTGAAATAGCGATCACTTGAATGTAATAAATATTGGATACTGTTTCTAGTGCATGAAAATGTTAAATTTTGCAGCCCCCAGGGTAACAAGAAAGTATAACTGGATTTTGAACAGGTGCAGGCAGATTTTCATGGTTCCCAAAACCACTAACTTGACTGTGCGTTAAAACAGCTCTTGTTTCTAAATTTCATGCATACTCCAGTGATGAACAGCTTGTTAGTAAGAACTTGTTAGAGCAATTGATTTAAACTCTTATCATAATTTATATCCCTGGAGACACAGCGGACCACAACTGGTAACAAGAAAAATATTCTGTGAATAAAGGTTTAGATCTAATTTGTCACATTTTAGATGGTGAATCTTTCACAAAAAAATGTACAATCTTTTAAACTATGAATTGACTCTGCATGTGTAAGTCTATCAGGGGTAGTTTAGATATGATCCCAAATACTTTCTATCTGATGCACATACAATTAATAAAACTCAATTATTGTCAAAACACTTTTGTAGAATTTTGAAAGCTCAAAGTCTTTTATCAGGCTAGATGACTAAAGAATGGTTTTCATGTATAGCCACTGGGCATTGTTTAATATCATTCACTGCTGCTGAAGTTAAAAGAAAATGTATATTGAATAGATTTTAAAAGCTAGAAGCTGCATGAAAGTGCAATGAATACTATAGTATGGTTTTGTCATATAACTACTGTATATTTTATGTTTTTTTCTATTGGCTGACTTCATTATCCTTAAAACAAGAGGACCTAATTACATCACTGTCAATATGGATGTTGTATGAACATGCATCTTAGTTCACACATGTGCAGTAGGAACAAAATATAAACTGTACACTACAAATCCATCCCCTCCTCTCTTTTCTAAAGGTTGTTTTGTGTGGCTTCCGCTCAGTTAATTAATTATGTTTTATTGATTGGTTTTATTAATTAAACAATCTCATATTAAATGCTTATCTTCACTTTATCACCATATCTAAATAAACATATATAGATGGATAGATAAATAGATAGATAGATAGATAGATAGATAGATACAGTGCCCTCCACTAATATTGTCACCCTTGTTAAATGTGAGCAAACAGGCTGTGAAATTGCCATTATTGTTTAAAATTTTGATCTTTTGTTCAAACACAATGCAGGTTTATCCTAAAAAAAAAAACTGAAAATCTTAAAATATAAATATATGTGTGGCACAATTATTGGCACCCCTATAAATGCATATGAGAAAAATATATTTGAAATATATTCCCATTGATATTTGACATGTTTTGGTACACCTGGGTGACTAGGAACAGGAAATTGTTCCACCATGACTTCCTGTTTCACAGGGTTATAAATATTAGGTAACACAAATTCCCTTAGTCATTCATCACAATGGGTAAGACCAAGGAATATAGCTGTGATGTGTGGGAAAAGGACATTGAGCTTCACAAAATGGGAAGTGGCTATAAGAAAATAGCAAAACCATGGAAAATGCTCAATTCTACCATCAGGGCAATAATTAAGAATTTCCAGTCAACTGGAAATGTTATGAAACAACTTGAAAGAGGATGTGTGTCTATATTGACAAAGGCCCTGGACAGGCTGAAACACGTTGCTTTAAGTTTTCCCCTACACGGCTTCTGTAGTTTGAGGATCTGAAAGTGATACCTGGGAGATGTCTAACTTGTAACAGATCAAGTACGGAGGAGCTGCCGAAGAGAGGGGGTTATCCGCACCTGCTTCTGAGAACCTTTCCGGTATAAGTAAAAGTGTACACCTTACGTTTGGTTCTCTTTCTGTTTCATTAATTGGAATCTATCTGTATTTCAGCTACCTGGGTGTCCACTTCCAGTGACATCAGCATGGATTTCTTTGTATAATTGATTATCCATCATCATCGGATCATTTACATTTTATTTGAATTGTGTTTTAAGTGTTGCATTTTATACTGTTCTTAAAGCTATATTTTGATATTGCACCTATTTTGTTTCATATACGCCTGATCAACGTGTATTGTCTAATTAATGTTATTATGTGCTATATGTTTAACTTTATGTGTTATTAAATATATGTTTATATATTTTTTATAATTGAAGTATCATTTATTTATAATTTAAATATTGTATCTGTCTACTTAGTAACTAATTTAGCAGTTTATTCTGCACAGTGGTATTGGGTTGTGTGCACTCTTTGTGAGGGTTAACTTTATATTTTTCAAGTACATTTTAAGGGGAAAGGGACCCCTTTTTATACCATCTGTTTTTTAGTTCTTTTAAGCGCAGAGATTACTACCCTTTTTTGAATCTATATTGTCTTAAACCACTGTGAAAAGGATAGTTTGAGTGGCCAAAATATCTCCAAGGATCATAGATGGAGAATTGCAGAAGTTAGTTTCATCTTGGGGTCAGAAAGTCTACAAAACTACAATCCGATGTCACCTATATCACCACAAGTTGTTTGGAAGGGTTTCAGGAAAAAAGCCTTATTCTCATCCAAAAACAAACTCAAATGTCTTCAGAATGACAGACACTACTGAAACTTCAAATGGGATTGGGCTCTATGGTTTAATGAAAACCAAATTAGAGCTTTTCGATGATAAACACCAGAGGTCGGTTTGGTGCACACAGAGAGGTAGCTATATTTTAAAGTACCACATGCCCATGGTCAAATATGATGGTGGTTCTTTTTTTTGTGCGGGGGGCTGTTTTTCTGCCAGAGGACCACAATTTTTTTTTTAGGATACATGGCATCAAAGACTCTATCAAGTGTCAACAGATATTAAATGAATACCTTTTTTTTTAATCTTTATTGTCTCAACGCACTGTGAAGAGGATGGTTTGAGTGGCCAAAATTTCTCCGAGGATCATAGCTGGAGAATTGCAGAAGTTAGCTTCATCTTGGGGTCAGAAAGTCTCCAAAACTACAATCCGATGTTACCTACATCACCACAAGTTGTTTGGAAGGGTTTCAGGAAAAAAGCCTTATTCTCATCCAAAAACAAACTCAAACATCTTCAGAATGACAGACACTACTGGAACTTCAAATGGGATTGGGTTCTATGGTCAGATGAAAACCAAAATAAAGCTTTTTGATGATAAACATCAGAGGTTGGTTTGGTGCACACAGAGAGGGAGCCATATGTAAAAGTACCACATGCGCATGGTAAAATATGATGGTGGTTCTTTAATGTTTTGGGGCTGTTTTTCTGCTAGAGGACCTCAACATTGTTTTAGGATACATGGCATCAAAGACTCTATCAAGTATCAACAGATGTTAAATGAACACCGTACTGCCTTTGCCAGAAAGCTTAAAATGGACAATGACTGGATACATACATCAAAATCAATACAGAAATGGTTTACTGACCACAAAATCACAGTCCTGCCATGGCCACCACAGTCTCATGAGTTAAACCCAATAGAAAACCTGTGGGGTGAACTGAAGAGGAGAGTCCACCAACATTGACCTCGAAATTTGAAGGATCTTGAAATATTCTGTATGGATGAATGATCTTAGATCCCTTGCCAGGTATTCTCCAAACTCATCAGGCATTATAGGAGAAGACTCAGATCTGTTATCTTGGCAAAGGGAGGTAGCAAAAAGTATTGACTAAAAGGGTGTGATACACATATATTTAACAAAGATTACAAAAAGGTTAAACAATAAAACAATTTTTCACAGCCTTCTTTGCTCATATTTACCAACAGTGCCAATATTAGTGGGGAGGAGCACTGTAGATAGATAGATAGATAGATAGATAGATAGATAGATAGATGATAGGTAGATAGATAGATAGATAGATAGATAGATAGATAGATAGATAGATAGATAGATAGATAGATAGATAGATAGATAGATAGATATAGAAATAATATTAGGTAATAAAGAAATATCCTTTTTTTAAGGATGTAGAATATGGGGTATTATGTAAGTGATATAAAGTAAGTAACATTTGTATGCTTATATAATTATTTGTGGCTTTGATTTCTTGAATACTCATCATATGATAAATAATGACCAATCTTCAAAGAAGATATTAAATCAGTATAATGCTGTTTTTGTTTACTCTGATTAAAGTGATTTGAGATGATCTATTAATTTTTGTGTCTGCTCTGTATTCTATTAGAGCAGCAACAGCTTATTTTCGTCAGTTTGCATCTTGACTGACGCAACAGTTGAATCAACAAGGCCTGTAATTGAACCACTGGACAGAATTCAACAAGGGAAACATGTTTAATTTCCCACAGTTGCCAACAGTTTATAAAAGAAAGATGTAGAAAATTTGAAAGCACTCATAGAAACACATAAAAGAAACTTAGAAATGTAATGTTTTGAATAGAAGTCACTTAAAATAATAATATATTGAGTCAGCGCAGTAATTATCATTATTTTTTTCACTTTGACTTGAAAATGAAATAAAATTATTTTGACATGTCAGCTTGCAAGTACATACAATTCAGTTATTGCCTTGCTTTAAGTTCATATCTTATACACTAGGATATTTAGAGAATAAAATATTGAGACAGTTAATGATTGTGCAATATTCACAATCTTACATGAAAAGGGGGCTTCATTGTACTATGTTTTGGCCAAAGCTGTAAGTTCATCTGCTCTGCTCATATCAAGCCACAGCCCATAAGTGAAATGAACAGAATGATCTTTAATAAACTCACACAATTATCCTATCCAGGGACAGACACGTGAATGGCTGTAAGGTAATATTGGATATATGTTGCAAAGTAAAGCAAGAAAGCAAGACTAATACCTTTTTTAACTGAATCTTTATTGAAGATTGAACAGAGTAAGCGTTCCATTAGTTACAGATATTTGAAACTTCAGTTCCAATAAAAATGAACACATATATCTGAAATCCTTTAATAACAGTCTTCTCATTTTAAATTAAATCTGTTTTAATAACCCAACTATTTCATATAGATTTTGCAACTTTGGATAATCTTGTAATATGCATATGAACCAGTTGTGTAAGAGAGACATATATGGACTCTGTGGGCCCGACTATATAAAGCGAGATGATATCAAATGATCCTCCAGCAATGTGAGATCCCTAGTGAAATTCTTAAAAGGCAGATTTTGCTATTCTTCTCCAAAGGGCATTTCCTAAATTTCTGTATGTGAAGGAGAGACAGGCCCAGTGCAATGCTGCATGATATGAGAGTTCTGCCGCATTTACACTTTGTGCTTTGTATTTTATATTACTTGTTTCTACTTCAGAAGTTTTATTACATTTAAACTTTGTGCTTTCTACTTTCTATGTTATTTTGTATACAAAAGTTTATTTAGGATTGTGATTTTAAAAATTCTGAATATGCTTTCAGTTTCTGTATAACTGTATATTTATGTGTAAGTTATATTGCTCTTTGTATTTCTTCTATTTAAAATAAAACTGAAAAACCGACAGTTCAGTTTCCTGGAGAGCTTAATTATGTTCTATGAGCCTGATAAGCAAATTTTCTCTAGTTTGGAGAGAAATTATAGTGCAGACTTCACAGGGTCTGAACTCACTAAGTTCTATAAGAAAAAGGGTGCTACCCGGAAGTCCCAGAAAGATGAGAGATGCCTTCCATAGAAAGTAATGAGGGTCTCTGGAATAAAGAATTTGACATGGTAGGAGAGAAGTTAACAGGTCAACACCTGTGACTGAAAGTCTCAGTTTGCAGAAAATACATATTAAACTGAACTGTTTCCACTACAATTTAACTTAATTTTGGCACACATTTAGAATATATTACTTTATCAGTTAAATAAGTGTATTGTTAATTTTGAGCAATATTCACCTGCATACAGCTGGAAAGATAATTCAGTGAGATCAGCTTGTTTAAAATTGAGTGTGGTCAACAATGTCAAAAGCTGCAGACAGATCAAGAAGGATTAACAGAGAAAAGTGGCCTTTTGATTTTGCTGTAATTAGGTCATTAGTAACCTTAATCAATGCAGTTTCTGGAGTGTTGGGGGCGAAATCCAGATTTCAATAGATCTAGGAGGAAGTTTAATGTGAGGAAATGTGATAAACATGTACATATAGGGGCAAATTCATTGAGATCCATATGGAGCTTGATGCTCCTTGTTTGTGGTGAGCCAGACCGCTGCTCCATAACTTGTCCACCTGCTCTGAGGCCACAGACAGAAATCAACCCGATCAAATATGATCGGGTTGATTGACACCCCCTGCTAGCAGCCGATTGGTGCAATGATAAATGCCGACAGCGTATGCTGTCGGCATTTATCGATGTGCGGTGGACATGATACACTACATCATATAATGTCCACTCGCACATTAATAAATATACCCCATAGCCTTTACAGAAGTTTTGAGGCAAGGAATGTAGGGAAATAGTGTGGTAGTTGGATGGGAATAATGGATCGAGAGATTTGTTGAGGTTAGGTTATTAGTGCATGTTTAAGGGATGAGGGAAATATACCAGTACAAGGGAGATATTAAAAATATGAGTGAGGATAGGAGTAAGAGTAGGAGTGAGGGAGGGAGGGAGGGCAGAAGTTGTGAGGGGATGAGATCAAGGGAACAGTTAGTGAGGTGAGAGGAGGATATAAGGGCAGAAACTTCTACCTCGGTAGCAGGAGCAGAAACTGTTGAATCTGTGGTGTGACGAACAGGGTTAACCAACCCTGCACCAGTCACTTGTTGGACACAGAAAAGGTTAACAGACCCTTTCCACTTTCACTAATCTGTAACAGTCCAGCCACTCCATGCAAGCCTGTGACTTAGTGCAGTGGGTGCAATGGTTAACAACACTCTCTAGTCTGTCCTAGACTCAGAAAAATTCCCAAATTCCCCTCTAACGCCACCCACACTAAAACTTAAGCTTCCACCACTTACAATTTTATAGGAAATCCTAAGGAAACCCAGAATACAATTTAGCATTTGGGTTTCTGCTGGGCACAGCTGTATGAATTGTTTACTTCACCATTAGATCTTCCATCTCCTCCATAGTGGCAATCTTTAGCGCTCTGATCCATTGTTTAAAGGCTGTTGTTAGGCTTCCAAGAACTGCAGCATAGCTCTCTGATATACCCCTTTGCAGAGTACGGATTTTCTTTCTGTACACCTCAGGAGTGAGATTATACCTCCTCTGCAGTGCAGCTTTAATTACATCATAGTCCTGATCCGACTCTGGGGCAAGTTAAGCAAAGGCTTCCAGTGCAGGCCCTTTCAGACCAGGGGTAAGATACTTGACCCACTGCTCCCTTGGCAGCTGGAACTGTCTGCAAACTTTTTCAAAACTGCACAGGAATACATCCAAGTCTCCATTATTCTCCAGGGTAGGGAAACTCTCTGCCCGTGGTCTGATTAAAGAGGAGTCATTAGGTTCACTAACAACAGGTGAGACAGTTTCTCTCTCAGGTGTAACTGATACTCTCTCTCAGCCTGTGGTTCAGCAGCCTGTCTCTCAGTGGCCAGAGCCACTCTCTTTCTCTCTCTCTCTTTCTCTCTCTCAGCATGTCGCTGTCACACCGCTTTCCGGCCGCCACTCTGATCCGTTGCCGCGACTGTTGCTTCAGGCACCGGTGATGACGTCATCGCTGCAGGCCCTGTCATCCTGATACTGGTCTGAATCTTCCTGTGCTCTCTTGGTGCGAATGCTGCACCTATGTAAGTACCTCAGTTGCTCTCATCTATGCCCAAGTATTGGCATTTCTGTGTATGCTCCAGGGTGCTGTTATACTTTGTATTGCTTGTTGCCATATTGTTATTGTACTCTGCCTGTCTGACCACTCTACCTGTTTAACCCTTGTATTGCTGTATTGCCTTATCATTGCTGAACTCTGCCTATCTGACCACTCTGCCTGTTTAAAACTTGCTGTATTGCCTTATCATTACCGAACTCTGCCTGTCTGACCCTTCTACTGGTTTACCCCTGAATGGCTAAACTGGTGGATTATCTTTTGTTGCTAATCTTTGCCTGTTCCTGACCATTCTACTGGTTTACCCCTGAACTGCTTAACTGTTGGATTACCTTTTGTTGCTGACCTCTGCCTGTTCCTGACCATTCTACTGGTTTACTCCTAAACTACTGGATTTACCTTTTGTTGCTGACCTCTGTCTGTTCCTGACCATTCTACTGGTTTACCCCTGAACTGTTATACTGCTGGATTACCTTTCTGTTGCTGGACTCTGTCTGTCTCTGACCACTCTCTGCCTTTATCTTATTCTGTGAAGAACTACCCTGTCTACCGTGAGTACTGCTTACCTCATTTCATAAACTCAGTTTGTTCTGGGATATTTCCTTATCCTTCCTCTTGACTGATAGGGAACTACCCCACAAGCATAACCGTCACTCAGCTGCTTCCCTAGCAGCCTCTCTCTCTCTGTCAGCCTGGCGCTCAGCAGCCTGTCTATCTGTGGCCAGAGCCTATCTCTCTCTTTCAGCCTGGTGATCAGCAGCCTGTCTCTCTCTGGCCAGAGCCTCTCTTTCAGCCTGGTGCTCTGCTGCTTGTCTCTCTGCGGCCAGAGCCTCTCCCTCAGCCTGGTGCTCAGCTGCTTCCCTAGCCACCTGCTGTTCTTGGAATTTAAGGATCATCTCCATGCACAAACTTGGATCCGCTGAACTCATATGCTTTAAAACCGTTTGCAAATAACAGTCCAATGGATCTCCAGATCTTGATGAATCACTGCCCACAGCTGCAGACACCTCTCCTGAGGCATTAGCTTGTGCAGCCTGGCTGCTGTCATATTCTATAAGTACTTGTATTAATCCATCTTTAGTCCTCCCACAGGAGGGAATATCTCTCTCCTGGCATAACAGTGCCGGCATTTCCTTGGTTTGCTGCTGGTTTGCCTCCATAGTAAAAATAAAATAGAAAAGAAAAACAGAGAATAGGGAAGGGAACTGTTAGCAATGTGTAACTATATAATGCACTGAGTTTTAGCCTTTGGAAATTCCGAGAAAATGTATTTTAGTACTGGGATTTTCAAACTAGCAAATCCACAAAGCACTGAAATCTAATATATTTTTTTTATCTACACCGCTGCCCACCAATTTGTGATGACCAGGGTTAACCAACCCTGCGCCAGTCACTTGTTTGGCACAGAAAGTGTTAACAGACCCTTTCCACTTTTACTAATCTGTCACACTCCAGCCACTCCAGGAAAGCCTGTAACTTAGTTAAGTGGGTGCAAGGGTTACCAACACCTAGACTCAGAAAAATGCCCAAATTCCCCTCTAACGCCACCCACACTAAAACTAAAACTATAGCTCCCACCACTTTTGATTTTATGGGAATTCCTAAGGAAACCCAGAACACAATTTAGCAAAAAAATAATCTATAATAACAGTCTTAATACTACAAGTCTCTTTCAGTAACGTGGTTTAAATATAAGACAAAGGCAGAAACGTAATAATTGAATATTTATTATGTGAAAAATTAGCACAATGCATTAATAATAAGAAGATGTAAACAAATAGAATTATACACAAGCAAACAGTTTTAAAATCAAAAGGGGAAATAACAGAAACCTTATACTTTACTAGCTTTGGATATCTGTGCCAGGGAGGTTGGCAGGAAAAGATGGTCCCTCACTCTGTTGGTATACAGCCTCCCATGTAAGAATGAACACTTGAATTGTTAAACACACTCGCCTAGATTTGGAATTTTGCGTTAGCCGTCAAAACCAGCGTTAGAGGCTCCTAACGCTGGTTTTGGGCTACCGCTGGTATTTAGAGTCAGTCAGGAAAGGGTCTAACGCTCACTTTCCAGCCGCAACTTTTCCATACCGCAGATCCCCCTACGCCATTTGCGTATCCTATCTTTTCAATGGGATCTTTCTAATGCTGGTATTTAGAGTCTTGGCTGAAGTGAGCGTTAGAAATCTAACGACAAAACTCCAGCTGCAGAAAATAGTCAGGAGTTAAGAGCTTTCTGGGCTAATGCCGGTTTATAAAGCTCTTAACTCCTGTGCTCTAAAGTACACTAACACCCATAAACTACCTATGTACCCCTAAACCGAGGTCCCCCCACATTGCCGCCACTCAATTAAAAATGTTTAACCCCTAATCTGCCGACCGCACACCGCCGCCACCTACGTTATCCCTATGAACCCCTAATCTGCTGCCCCTAACACCGCCGACCCCTATATTATATTTATTAACCCCTAATCTGCCGCCCCCAACGTCGCCGCCACCTACCTACAATTATTAACCCCTAATCTGCCGACCGGACCTCACCACTACTATAATAAAGTTATTAACCCCTAATCTGCCTCACTCCCGCCTAAATAACACTATAATAAATAGTATTAATCCCTAATCTGCCCTCCCTAACATCGCCAACACCTAACTTAAAGTATTGACCCCTAATCTGCCGACCGGACCTCACCGCTACTCTAATAAATTTATTTAACCCCTAAAGCTAAGTCTAACCTTAACCCTAACACCCCCCTAAATTAAATATAATTTAAATCTAAAGAAATAAATTAACTCTTATTAAATAAATTATTCCTATTTAAAGCTAAATACTTACCTGTAAAATAAACCCTAATATAGCTACAATATAACGAATAATTATATTGTAGCTATTTTAGGAATAATATTTATTTTACCGGCAACTTTGTAATTATTTTAACCAGGTACAATAGCTATTAAATAGTTATTAACTATTTAATAGCTACCTAGTTAAAATAATTACAAAATTACCTGTAAAATAAATCCTAAACTAAGTTACAATTAAACCTAACACTACACTATCAATAAATTAATTAAATAAAATACCTACAATTATCTACAATTAAACCTAACACTAAACTATCAATAAATAAATTCAATACAATACCTACAAATAAATACAATTAAATAAACTAACTAAAGTACAAAAAATAAAAAAGAACTAAGTTACAAAAAATAAAAAAATATTTACAGACATTAGAAAAATATTATAACAATTTTAAGCTAATTACACCTACTCTAAGCCCCCTAATAAAATAACAAAGACCCCCAAAATAAAAAAATGCTCTACCCTATTCTAAATTAAAAAAGTTCAAAGCTCTTTTACCTTACCAGCCCTTAAAAGGGCCTTTAGCGGGGCATGCCCCAAAGAAAACTGCTCTTTTGCCTGTAAAAAAAAAACATACAATACCCCCCCCAACATTACAACCCACCACCCACATACCCCTAATCTAACCCAAACCCCCTTAAATAAACCTAACACTAAGCCCCTGAAGATCTCCCTACCTTGTATTCACCACACCGGGTTCACCGATTCTTCCTGGCTCCGACGTCTTCATCCAAGCCCAAGCGGGGGCTGAAGATGTCCATGATCCGGTGGAAGTCTTGATCCAAGCGGGAGCTGAAGAGGTCCATGATCCGACTGAAGTCTTGATCCAAGCGGGAGCTAAAGAGGTCCATGATCCGGCTGAAGTCTTCTATCAAGCGGCATCTTCAATCTTCTTTCTTCCGGATCCATGTTCATCCCGCCGACGCGGAACATCCATCTTCACCGATGACTTCCCGACGAATGACGGTTCCTTTAAGGGACATCATCATCCGATTCTATCAGCCAATCGGAATTAAGGTAGGAAAATTGTGATTGGCTGATGGAATCAGCCAATCAGATTGAGCTCGCATTCTATTGGCTGTTCCGATCAGCCAATAGAATGCGAGCTCAATCTGATTTGCTGATTGGATCAGCCAATCGGATAGAACTTGAATCTGATTGGCTGATTCCATCAGCCAATCACAATTTTCCTACCTTAATTCCGATTGGCTGATAGAATCCTATCAGCCAATCGGAATTCGAGGGACGCCATCTTGGATGACGTCCCTTAAAGGAACCGTCATTCGTCGGGAAGTCGTCGGTGAAGATGGATGTTCCGTGTCGGCGGGATGAACATGGATCCGGAAGAAAGAAGATTGAAGATGCCGCTTGATAGAAGACTTCAGCCGGATCATGGACCTCTTCAGCTCCCGCTTGGATGAAGACTTCAGCCGGATCATGGACCTCTTCAGCTCCCGCTTGGATCAAGACTTCAGCCGGATCATGGACCTCTTCAGCTCCCGCTTGGATCAAGACTTCAGCCGGATCATGGACATCTTCAGCCCCCGCTTGGGCTTGGATGAAGACGTCGGAGCCAGGACGGATCGGTGAACCCGGTGTGGTGAATACAAGATAGGGAGATCTTCAGGGGCTTAGTGTTTGGTTTATTTAAGGGGGGTTTGGGTTAGATTAGGGGTATGTTCGTGGTGGGTTTTAATGTTGGGGGGGTTGTATTTTTTTTTTACAGGCAAAAGAGCAGTTTTCTTTGGGGCATGCCCCGCTAAAGGCCCTTTTAAGGGCTGGTAAGGTAAAAGAGTTTTGAACTTTTTTAATTTAGAATAGGGTAGGGCATTTTTTTATTTTGGGGGTGTTTGTTATTTTATTAGGGGGCTTAGAGTAGGTGTAATTAGCTTTAAATTGTTATAATATTTTTCTAATGTCTGTAAATATTTTTTTTATTTTTTGTAACAGTTCTTTTTTATTTTTTGTACTTTAGTTAGTTTATTTAATTGTATTTATTTGTAGGTATTGTATTGAATTTATTTATTGATAGTGTAGTGTTAGGTTTAATTGTAACTTAGGTTAGGATTTATTTTACAGGTAATTTTGTAATTATTTTAACTAGGTAGCTATTAAATATTAAATAACGATTTAATAGCTATTGTACCTAGTTAAAATAAATACAAAGTTGCCTGTAAAATAAATATAAATCCTAAAATAGCTACAATATAATTATTTGTTATATTGTAGCTATATTAGGGTTTATTTTACAGGTAAGTATTTAGCTTTAAATAGGAATAATTTATTTAATAAGAGTTAATTTATTTCGTTAGATTTAAATTATATTTAATTTAGGGGGGTGTTAGGGTTAGACTTAGCTTTAGGGGTTAATACATTTATTAGAGTAGCGGTGGGGTCCGGTCGGCAGATTAGGGGTTAATACTTGAAGTTAGGTGTCGGTGATGTTAGGGAGGGCAGATTAGGGGTTAATACTATTTATTATAGTGTTATTGAGGCGGGAGTGAGGCGGATTAGGGGTTAATAACTTTATTATAGTAGCGGTGAGGTCCGGTCGGCAGATTAGGGGGTTAATAATTGTAGGTAGGTGGCGGCGACGTTGGGGGCAGCAGATTAGGGGTTAATAAATATAATATAGGGGTCGGCGGTGTTAGGGGCAGCAGATTAGGGGTTCATAGGGATAACGTAGGTTGCGGCGGTGTACGGAGCGGCAGATTAGGGGTTAAAAAAAATATGCAAGTGTCAGCGATAGCGGGGTCGGCAGATTAGGGGTTAATAAGTGTAAGGTTAGGGGTGTTTAGACTCGGGGTACATGTTAGGGTGTTAGGTGCAGACTTAGGAAGTGTTTCCCCATAGGAAACAATGGGGCTGCGTTAGGAGCTGAACGCTGCTTTTTTGCAGGTGTTAGGTTTTTTTTCAGCTCAAAATGCCCCATTGTTTCCTATGGGGGAATCGTGCACGAGCACGTTTTTTAAGCTGGCCGGGTCCGTAAGCACTGCTGGTATTGAGAGTTGCAGTGGCGGTAAATATGCTATACGCTCCCTTTTTGGAGCCTAACGCAGCCCTTCTGTGAACTCTAAATACCAGCGGTATTTAAAAGGTGCGGGAGAAAAAAAGCACGCGTAGCTAACGCACCCCTTTAACCGCAGAACTCTAAATCTAGCCGACTATTTGTATACATGCTTCCAAGAGATCAGGTTGCTTGACCCAACCTTCTTAGTTAGAGGGTTAGGGAAATATCCACCCCTCTATTTTATGACCCCATGTTAGTTCTTTGAAAAAGACCCTATGTTTCATCAATTCCTTTGCTGACAGTTTGGGCAATAAAGTTTTGAGCCCTTGCCTGAAATTATATAACACCTTATCTATTTTTGGGGAGATGCACTGCTTTGTGTCTCTAGAGCTGACAGGTTTGGGCAATAAAGTTCTCTTGTGCCTCTTCAAGCTTATTTATTAGGGCTTCTTTCTGAAAGGAAAAACTCATTAACACAAACACAGCAACACAGTTCTCCTTGAAAAAACAAATGTTTTCTAGCACACAGGCTTAAAGAAAATTAACCCCTTATGGTCTAAATCATGAGGTATTCATGACATGTGTGCATTTTGGACATTGGTGATCGATTAAGTGGGTAGGAGATTGGTAGTGTGTTGGGAGATTATTTAATTTCTAATGGAATCAATTTTGTTGTCGAAGTGGTTGGCAAAATCTTGAGCTGAATGAGAGGAGGAAATAGGAGGTGGGGTGGGCATAGGATGTTAAAAATGGAGAACCAACATTCTGGGTTTAAAGAAAGAGTATAGATAAGAGCAGAGAAGTAGTCCTGCTTTGAGAGGTTAAGGGCAGAATAGTAGGAGTTTAAGAAGAACTTGTAATGAAGTCAGTTGAAAAGCAGGATTTTCTCCAAAGTTGCTAAACAGCGCGGGGACATTTACGTAGATAGCATGTCAGAGGAGTATGTCAGGGCTGAGGATTACTGCGTGACTTTTGAGCTATGGTCAAGGACCTCTGTAAGAGTAAAATTATAGTGACAGATAGATTGGTCAGGGCTGGAAAAAGAAGGGATGGAAGAGAGCATAGGATTGAGAGAGCTTGAAAGATGTTGCCGATCAAGTGACTTAATGCTCTATCGATAGCTGAAAATCAGATCAGGGGCACACCAATCTTTGTAAGTGGGAGAGTCGGCCCATAGTGACAGACTATAACAGCTTGAGAAGTTTTTTTTTTTTGCAGCAGGGGCAGCAGGATTGTGGACAGGAAGGTTGAAATTCACAAGAATGAGGAAAGGGATGTCTGAGGAGAGGAAATAAGGAGGCCAGGGTGTAAAATGATCTAGAAATTGAGTTGAGCCAGGGGGGGGCTATATTGTCAGGATTTTTTCCCTGCTTTGTTTGCCATGTGCTGCTGGCAGCCATTTTACTTACCTCTTACTGAATCTGGTGAAGAGTGTCTGATGCTGCTCATTTCCTGCACGCCCTCTTATGGCCAGACTGGTGTACATCATCTGTGTGGGACAGGTTGCAGTCTGAGTATTGTGATGTCATCACTTATTATTTAAAGGGCCTCTGTTCAATATGCTTTGCCCTTGCATTGTCTCAGACCTAGATGTGTTATCCCAATATGAACAGTTGACTTATGCTGCAACAATGTCGCTATAGATGATTTACTCTATTACGATTGTTTTGATCTTATATTCATTTGTCACATATGTATATACAGGAGGTAATAATGTCAAACAATGTTTTGTTATTATATTATAGTATCTTAACATATGTATACTGCAGTTTGTGCAGAATAGTATGAACTAATATACAATACAGGCTTTGCATACACTAAAACCTACACTGCTGTGTTTGTTTACAACATCATTGTTTGATTTATTATATCTTATCCTTTTTTGTCTGGAGCTAATGAAGTTAATGGTATATGGCGTTCCGTGTTACACTTTATTCACTAGTGCTTGAAGTATCTTTTTATCAACGGTCTAACATGTTACCTTCCTACATCAACTATCTATGTTGTACATATTTCTGTATTATGTTGTTATACTGTGCAGTGATGCCTTCTATCACTTACATCATCCACCCCCTTTAGAATAGAGTTGTGTTTATTCAGTTCCTTACAGGTCAATAGGGGTGTGCTTAACACCAACCAATGACCGATATGGATTAATCCTTTTTAAATGACACTCACCTGTGCCTTTGCAGGTTTTTGAGTATGGCCAAAGCCGAAACGCGTAAAACCTTTCTTCTCTTTTTTGTGTGTAACATGTCATTATTTTAACTTGACAGAAATAAAGCCGTTTTATACATTTGGATATCTGGGATTACCACTCTATTTTTCTAAAAAACTATCTCAACATTGTTTGCAGCTCCATAAGGACCTTATCGTTTTACAGAAACGCTTCACCACAGTCAGTTTTTCTGAACTTTTTATTGACTTAACATCATTGCACCCAGCAATCATATATATTCCACTCGTTAGGATATCTAACTTTGAAAGGATTTGTTTTACTGAAAGGTACAGTTTATTTGAAAATATATCGGATTGGTTTTACGCATTGTGGTAATTAGAGATTTGTTTGTTTCATAAAGATAATCACCAACTTTATTCTATTTGGGATTCATGACCATTGCTTCTATACCATACTCCAAGAAGTGGAAGCAGAAACAGAGATTCAGCTTTACCACAGATAGGAATAAACATCCCCTCCTTGAACATCACATACCTCACAAGTTTGAGGTCTAATGAGGTGAGTGCGTTTTTGTATCTTGCACTCATCATCATTTTGAGAACATATTACACTATTGGTTTCTTTTGTTTCTTTGTTCTCCCTTTCTATGAGTGCTCTTCCTGCCACAACTACTGTCAAAGATTCCTCCTATATTCACTGGTGATAGTGGATTATATAGTTACAGCTGCTGGGACAAAACCATCAGGAGAGACTGTATTGCAGGTTATTATCATGCATTAAAACACAGCGCAATTTGATACCCTGTTTTATATACATTTATTAGCTTAAAAAAGCAAGTGGGGTATACTCACTTAGCATCATAAAGTGCACTCGTACTGCATTAGGCAGCCATTTATTTCCAAAGATCCTTAAAAAGCAAAGGTAAGATTAAAAAGTAATATTTAGTGCAACCTTTTTGTAATTTGGGTTTACTTTCCGAATTGCTAGCAAATATGAGTATTGTAGCCCTTTAAAACATGTTTGATATGTCTTATTGTCTAGTATTGAGAGAAAAACCATGTGTCTTTACGTTTTATGTATAGTGGTGACCTTAAGGGCTTTGACAAGCTAGAGTACTTTATGATGGTCAGCTAGCTAAAACTATATCATTGTATGAAATCTATTATGTTGATTACTTCCATCAAGCCAGATGTTTATGAGAGTCATATATTGATTATTTTTAATAACATATGGTTATTAATTCTGCTGCAGAAATGCTCTCCTTTACCATGAATAATAAAACTTGATAAATAAAATATTTTTTAGCCACAAATATGGTAAAAATCATAAAAAGTTGTGCTGTGTTGCCTGTGATGTGTGTGTGCCTTCAGGACAGTGCGTTCCATCGTAGCTCCAAAGAACAAAAATATTCTGAAAACAGAAAACAAAATGCTGAACTCATTTAACATGTGAATGAATACCATGTGTACTGATTCTGTTATTGGAATGTTTTGTCTTAACCCTTTAGTGTCTTCATTTTGACCTATGGATGGAGAGCTAAAATTTAGTACTTATTGGAATTGTCTTGGTTGCTGTACTGGCAATGTGAAATTGTAGGAATTACATAATTTACTTCTTTGCTGGGAAAACCTACATTGGTTGTTCTTTGCGTGGAACTTAAGGATACTTCAGCATTGTCGGAGATTACATGAGGTTAAATGAAATTGTCTGTGATTGTGGAGGTATAAAAAAGCATAGGAATACAATTTAACCTTTTGTCATTAAATGTAAAATATTACAATTTCAGTAAAAAAAGATAATTTATTTTGCAGAAGCTGATGTGGCATTATATTACAGAAGCACCCTTCATGTTTCCATCATGTAATCTTGGACACAGGTCAAAAATATGTGTAATGCTAAATTCGGTTTACAGCTATCTTTTTAGTGATCCAGACAGGCTGTGGAATGTTCTTTAATTTTAATACAGTCAACAAACTTGCATCTGCCCTATAAATACCTCGTTTATCAAAATGTATATAATGTCCTTATCATCTTATAACAGTTGTTTAAAAGTCTATGCTCTATCTGAATTATGAATTATAATTTTTTTGTTCTTTTCAGTTAGGCAGGGATAATCTTGTTAAAATTAACTTTCATGACTCAGATAGGAGATGCATTTTTAAACAACTTTACATTTTACTTTTATAATCAAATTTGCTTTGATCTCTTAGTATTCATTGTTGAAAGCTAAACCTAGGTAGGCTCATATGCTAATTTCGAATCCCTTGAAGGCCGCCTCTTATCTCAGTGCATTTTGACAGTTTTTCAGAGCTAGACAGCGCTAGTTCATGTGTGTCATATAAATAACATTGTGCTCACTCCCGTGGAGTTATGAGTCACCACTGATTGGCTAAAATGCAAGTGTGTCAAAAGAACTGAAATAAGGGGGCAGTCTGCAGAGGCTTAGATACAAGGTAATCATAGAGGTAAAAAGTATATTAATATAACTGAGATAAGGGGCAGTCTGCAGAGGCTTAGATACAAGGTAATCACAGAGGTAAAAAGTGTATTAATATAACTGAGATAAGGGGCAGTCTGCAGAGGCTTAGATACAAGATAATCACAGAGGTAAAAAGTGTATTAATATAACCGCGTTGGTTGTGCAAAACTAAGGAATGGGTAATGAAGGGATTATCTTTCTTTGTAAGAATTTAAATTCTAGCGTAGAGTGTCTATGTAAATGGCTGATTAGTACTGCTTTGTAATTCTCATTGGCTGATAAATTCTTCCTGTTAATGCTCATTGATCAATGGGTACCTCCCGTTGAATTTTAATGGTTGATAGGAACTTCCTGCTCATGGAACATTAGAAGGAATTATCTAATACCTAAAGAAAATTAGTAAGAAGTGCAAAAATTTAAACATATATTACTTTATATTTTTAATCGGGTAAAATATTTTCTTTCATCGTTCAGACAGAAATAACAATTTTATTTAACTATCCAATGTACTTCTTTTATCTAATTTGCTTAGTTTTCTTGGTATCCTTTGTTGAAAAGCAAACCTAGGTAGGCTCAGGAGCTGGGAGTTAACTGCTCATTGGTTGGTGCACATATATGCTTCTTGCTATTGGATTCCCAATGTGTTCAGCTAGTTCCCAGTAGTCCTTCAATAAAGGATACCAAGAGAATTAAGTTAAATTAATTATAGAAGAAAAGTGGAAAGTTGCTTAAAAATGTATGCACAAAATAAATATTTGAGGTTTCATGTTCATTTATAGAAGTTTATTAAACAAATATGAAAGATTATTGATAATTACTTGGTCATTAAAGTTTAAACTAAACTTTCACAATTCAAATAGAGCATATAATTAAAAAAAAACACAATGTTCCAATTTACTTCCAGTTTTTATATGCACAGTTTGTATATGCACAGTTTGTATATGCACAGTTTTTATATGCACAGTTTGTATATGCACAGTTTGTATATACACAGTTTGTATAGGCACAGTTTGTATAGGCACAGTTTATATATGCACAGTTTGTATATGCACAGTTTGTATATGCACAGTTTATATATGCACAGTTTGTATATGCACAGTTTGCATATTCACAGTTTGTGTATATGCACAGTTTGTATATGCACAGTTTGCATATTCACAGTTTGTGTATATGCACAGTTTGTATATGCACAGTTTGTATACGCACAGTTTGTATATGCACAGTTTGTATATGCACAGTTTGTGTATATGCACAGTTTGTGTATATGCACAGTTTGTATATGCACAGTTTGTATATGCACAGTTTGTATGTGCACAGTTTATATGTGCACAGTTTATATATGCACAGTTTGTATATGCACAGTTTATATATGCACAGTTTATATATGCACAGTTTATATATGCACAGTTTGTATATGCACAGTTTATATATGCACAGTTTGTATATGCACAGTTTGTATAGGCACATTTTGTATAGGCACAGTTTATATATGCACAGTTTGTATATGCACAGTTTATATATGCACAGTTTATATATGCACAGTTTGTATATGCACAGTTTGTATAGGCACAGTTTGCATATGCACAGTTTGTATAGGCACAGTTTATATATGCACAGTTTGTATAGGCACAGTTTATATATGCACAGTTTGTATATGCACAGTTTGTATATGCACAGTTTATATATGCACAGTTTATATATGCACAGTTTGTATATGCACAGTTTATATATGCACAGTTTGTATATGCACAGTTTATATATGCACAGTTTTTTATATGCACAGTTTTTTATATGCACAGTTTGTATATGCACAGTTTGTATATTCACAGTTTGTATATGCACAGGTTGTATATGCACAGTTTGTATATGCACAGTTTGTATATGCACAGGTTGTATATGCAAAGTTTGTATATGCACATTTTCTGAGGAACCAGTTAACAGAGTATTTATATATAAGTCTTTGATTGGCTGACGGTTGTCACATTATACAGGCGGCAGGGAAATGGAAGGCTATTTATAAATATGTCAGAAAATGTTGAATTGAATGTTCCTTTCATTTCATTGTCAAACATTACTTTATCTTTTGATATCTTCAGACGTTCATATTCAGGGCTGTGAAAGCGAAAAAATCTTGTTTTCATGGGCACATTTCTGTTTGTTATGTCTATTTTATTCCACACTCAGCCACATATTGTGTCGCATTGCAGACAAGCGCAAAGTGTAAAGAAATGAGATAGGAAACCAATAAAACACAAACAATTTTTTCTGTCAGTTCTATGTTTAAGCAGCTTTGGATGCAATAATAAAAATATTATACTTAATTTAAAGGAACACAAAAGTCATTTTATTTTTGCATCTAAAAAAACATAAACAAAACTTTGCAGTACTGCAACAAAAGTAAAAAAAATAAATGATCATGGATTAAAAGAATAGAATTCCAATAGGCTAAAAATTAAAAAGATAAATAATCAGCACATCCCATTAAAAGCAACTGCCCTTGTTTACTAAAACACCTTACAGCCTATTGTTTGCTTGTTTGGAAATAGAAGACAAATGAACTTTCATTAACAAACACATTCTGAATTACTACTGAATTACTACTGAACTACTGGGAGCTAGCTGAGCACATCTGGGGAACCAAAACAAGGAGTCATTTATGTGCAGTCACCAACAAGCAGCTAGCTCCCAGTAATGCACTGATGCTCTTTTGACTACCTAGATATTATATTCAACTAAGGATACCAAGAGAACTAATCATTAGATAATAGAAATAAATTGAAAAGTTGTTTGTTTGTTTTTGTAAAAACCCCATGCGCTGTCATAATCCTGAAAACATTTTTTTGGGTTTCATGTCCCTTTAAGGATTAGCCACTTAAGTATAGACATGTGGCAGGGTTAGGGTCATGAAGTCTGCAGGGGGCTTTTCCCAATTCTCAGAAATAGAAAACCATCAACTTTAAAACTTAACTAAAGGTAAACATCAAAGCATATGGTAATGCTATTTAATCACACGTAATGAAAGGTTTTATATTTACATAATAACAATGCTTCATGTTCCTTTAAGTTACAGAATGTATAAAGAATTGTATTCAGGGGAGCAAGTTCCGGATTTCGTAACACATTTAAAATGTTTAGGTTTTTAGTCTATTCCAACTCTCACGAGCGAATATATTACTCTCAATCAACACATGTAATTATTAACCTCACCACAACGATGATTGGAATACGTTATTAGTAATGTGATTGTCCAAAAGGCTGTTTTATGATTTGGTTCAATCTAACAACAAACAGATAAAGTTAATAAACTACAAGGCAGAATAAAAAAAAGTTTTGGCAATTCTGGATTTGATGGAGGCTGTGTTTACACTGAAATGCAGTGAAAAGCTTTTATTAATTAGTGTATATTTAGTCAGTTGCATAACTGGAAGTTTACTCTAAAATCAGAATATTTAGTTCATATGTACTTAGATATTTACAATAAATACAGATATTATACATTATTAGTGTTTCTAAAATATGTTTTTCTTCATAAACTTTTCTCTAAAAAATCATTGAGTACCAATGCCTAGGCATACAAGAATATAATAGCTTTTTAACAGTGATTATAACGTGCGCTGAACATAATAATATCCTGTAGTTTGTAGGGATAGAAGAGGGGTATAGAAACTGTACTATAACTGTGTTATGTTTGTAATTAATAATTTGGTTACAAAAATTCTAAGGCACATTAGATTCAAAATTATTATTTTTCCACTTCCCATAACAGGCTAGATTACGAGTGGCACGTTATCGTTTATGCGTGAGTGACCTCGTTTTTCATGGCTGATTGCGCACAAGTTTAATTATGCCGGTATTACAAGTTTAAAGTAAATGTGATAGCATGAGTGCAATCGCGATTTACGCTAGAATGATTACTGCAACCTCAGAGCTTTAGTTAACTGTTTCGCAAGACAAAAAAGTGTCACAAAACATATCAGAAAGTACAGTTACACAAAGGTATGACGTTTCAGCTGTTAGAAAAAAAAGGATTGCCAAGGGCTTTAACATAGAGATACATACATATACATGTTTAAATAAATATATATATATTTATATGTGTGTGTGTACATATCTATGTATTTATATGTGTGTGTGTACATATCTATTTATGTATTTATATGTGTATATATGTATTTACAGATATATATATATATATACACACATATAAACACATAAACACATATGTATACACATATAGACACATACATATACATGTTTACATATATATATATATATATATATATATATATATATATATATATATATATATATATATGTGTGTGTGGGTGTGTGTGTTTACATATCTATTTATGTATTTATATGTGTATATATGTATTTACAGATATATATATATACACACATATAAACACATAAACACATATGTATACACATATAGACACATACATAGGTGTATTGGAACCCTTTGCTGTTGAGTAGATGAAAACAAGAAATATGCTATTTCTGCAATTTTCATATTTAATAAAGTGTTTAATAAAGTGTTTAATAAAGTGTTTAACTGTATTTACTGTAAATATTATGCATTCAAAGTCATACAAAACTTCTTCATCAGAGGAAGCCCATTCCTCTGATAAAGAAGTTTTGTATGACTTCGAAACACCATCGAAAACATGAAGTTTTGTATGACTTTGAAACGCGTAAGGACCGCTTGAGTGGGCTTACAGGGAATCTTGCATACCGGCAAATATTACATATATGTTTATATGCAGTGACTATATCTGTTAGAGTCACTTTTTTAAGCTTTTTTGTTGTTCTTTGATTTGATTTTATATGCCCCACGGCCCTCCAACTGTGGACTCATTAGAGAAAACTAACTATTTTAGATTCGTTTTATTGTCATTGTACAAAGTAGGAAAACAGAGACAACGAAATTATATAATATTAAATATATTAGAGACTACTGTCACAGCCTCTGTTGATCAGAGGTATCCATGGCGATTATTGTATACTACATATTATATTTTAATTCCAAAAAGCTTACCTCATCATGGATTGAGGTAATATTTTGTAAGTGCAATAACTATTGTTCCTAATAAATTGGTTAGAAATTTGTCACAGAATTACGCTATGTGATTTTTTTCTTTCTTCCATGTTTTTACCATTGGAATATTGGTCCTATCATCCATATTTCTGAGGTCACCAGGATTCTCACCACCATACGAAAGAATCATACCAATTCAAGGGCCTAACGCAACATCCGTTTGACGCTGATCCCTACTCTACTATACTGTGACATGGGATTCAGAAAAAGAACCCCAGAGGGAGGCATCACTCTATTAACAGAGGACAGAGGAGAACTTCTCCTCACCCCCACAGAGTTGATAACTTACCTCATAAGACTGAGGTCTCATCTGGTAAGCAGAAAGCATTTTACCCAGATTCACTCAAATTGGGACTGCAAATTAAGTGACTTTAAAAGAAACTTAGAATTAATTTTATTTAATTTTATTTATTTTTCCTAAGATTTCCTCCTTGTCTATAGACAAACTGCATCTGTGCGCTAATTTTGCATTATTGATTTTCTCTTTCTATCATTATTTACAACAGTGAAACGGGTACATACTGTATCAATATTTCAGCAGCATGATCATATACAATTCTCTCTATTTTTGACACCGATAATATAAGTAACCTAATAGTACTATCTGTAACTGTTTGGTACTAAGAGAATTTCGCTTAACCATATATGATCAGAAGAACACTATATTGGAGGGTTTAGCGCTGGTGATTTTTCTTGAACTTCATATATATATATATATATATATATATATATATATATATATATATATATATATATATATATATATATATATATATATATATATATAAATAAACAGTCCCCAGTATACCAAACCTGGCCAAGGATATATGGCAAAACTGAAATAAAGCAGGCAACACAGGATACAATGCAAACCAGCCTTTAATCCACTAGGTACACAATCCAAAGATAGGGCCTTAACCCATAACGTTTCGGTTCTAATGTGAACCTTTATGAAACGGAGCCCATTTCTTCAACTTGATATATATATATATATATATATATATATATATATATATATATATATATATATATATATATATATATATACAGGGAGTGCAGAATTATTAGGCAAATGAGTATTTTGACCACATCATCCTCTTTATGCATGTTGTCTTACTCCAAGCTGTATAGGCTCGAAAGCCTACTACCAATTAAGCATATTAGGTGATGTGCATCTCTGTAATGAGAAAGGGTGTGGTCTAATGACATCAACACCCTATATCAGGTGTGCATAATTATTAGGCAACTTCCTTTCCTTTGGCAAAATGGTTCAAAAGAAGGACTTGACAGGCTCAGAAAAGTCAAAAATAGTGAGATATCTTGCAGAGGGATGCAGCACTCTTAAAATTGCAAAGCTTCTGAAGCGTGATCATCGAACAATCAAGCGTTTCATTCAAAATAGTCAACAGGGTCGCAAGAAGCGTGTGGAAAAACCAAGGCGCAAAATAACTGCCCATGAACTGAGAAAAGTCAAGCGTGCAGCTGCCAAGATGCCACTTGCCACCAGTTTGGCCATATTTCAGAGCTGCAACATCACTGGAGTACCCAAAAGCACAAGGTGTGCAATACTCAGAGACATGGCCAAGGTAAGAAAGGCTGAAAGACGACCACCACTGAACAAGACACACAAGCTGAAAGGTCAAGACTGGGCCAAGAAATATCTCAAGACTTATTTTTCTAAGGTTTTATGGACTGATGAAATGAGAGTGAGTCTTGATGGGCCAGATGGATGGGCCCGTGGCTGGATTGGTAAAGGGCAGAGAGCTCCAGTCCGACTCAGACGCCAGCAAGGTGGAGGTGGAGTACTGGTTTGGGCTGGTATCATCAAAGATGAGCTTGTGGGGCCTTTTCGGGTTGAGGATGGAGTCAAGCTCAACTCCCAGTCCTACTGCCAGTTTCTGGAAGACACCTTCTTCAAGCAGTGGTACAGGAAGAAGTCTGCATCCTTCAAGAAAAACATGATTTTCATGCAGGACAATGCTCCATCACACGCGTCCAAGTACTCCACAGCGTGGCTGGCAAGAAAGGGTATAAAAGAAGAAAATCTAATGACATGGCCTCCTTGTTCACCTGATCTGAACCCCATTGAGAACCTGTGGTCCATTATCAAATGTGAGATTTACAAGGAGGGAAAACAGTACACCTCTCTGAACAGTGTCTGGGAGGCTGTGGTTGCTGCTGCACGCAATGTTGATGGTGAACAGATCAAAACACTGACAGAATCCATGGATGGCAGGCTTTTGAGTGTCCTTGCAAAGAAAGGTGGCTATATTGGTCACTGATTTGTTTTTGTTTTGTTTTTGAATGTCAGAAATGTATATTTGTGAATGTTGAGATGTTATATTGGTTTCACTGGTAAAAATAAATAATTGAAATGGGTATATATTTGTTTTTTGTTAAGTTGCCTAATAATTATGCACAGTAATAGTCACCTGCACACACAGATATCCCCCTAAAATGGCTATAACTAAAAACAAACTAAAAACTACTTCCAAAACTAATCAGCTTTGATATTAATGAGTTTTTTGGGTTCATTGAGAACATGGTTGTTGTTCAATAATAAAATGAATCCTCAAAAATACAACTTGCCTAATAATTCTGCACTCCTTGTATATATATATATATATATATATATATATATATATATATATATATATATATATATATATATATTTATATATATTTATATTTATATATATGTATAAATATATATTTGTGCACAAATCCATCAGATATATTTTAATATCTTTTTAAGAATAAATAGAAAATTTTCTGCTATGTGCCGAATATTGAATTATGAAATATGCAATAATAGCTTCTTATGTTGCACTTTTAAATAATGGTGATCGTGTTTGCACGACTTGTGGGAGTTAGGTTTTTCAACTTTTTCGGCTACATTGAAGTCTATGGGGGAATGTGATTTTGTGTTTGCGACTTCTCAAAGTCTATTTGATATCACTACCTTTTAAACGCGAAAGCACAAATTTTTTACTTTCAACTCCTAATCTAGTTTGTAATCCAGCCCATAATGTCTTGAGCACATATACCATAATGACATATGCTGCAATTGATCTCCCTTCTTCATGCTACAGATAAGCTAAGTTAGCTTGCTGCCAGGTTTGCTTGTTAGTTTAGTTATCCATTCATTTGAGAAGTGCACTTCACTATAAGGTTCCTCCGGGGTTGTCCTAACTTCTAATTATAGCAACAGTAAACTGATTAGGCAGTCTGACACACTAATGTTTTCTCCAATCATTTGGCTGCTCACTTTCTTTCTTCATTTTTTTAAGGGGAAAAGACAACACATCCCAGTAAAAGAAATCCTTGATTCTATAGCAAATGACAATTTTACATAAATTGTTTTTGCTACTGCTTATCATATGCATGTGGTTCATAGAACATATTCTATAATTCAATGCTTTGTTTTGATAGTACAAATAGCAAGACATGTCACATGAGTCTATACCAGTGGTTCCCAACTCCCGTCCTCAGGACCCTTCAAGGGACAATCTACACCAGAATTTTTATTGTTTAAAAAGATAGATAACATTTTATTACTCATTCCCCAGTTTTGCATAACCAACACAGTTATATTAATATACTTTTTACCTTTGTGATTACCTTTTATCTAAGCCTCTGCAGTCTGCCCCCTTATTTCAGTTCTTTTGTCAGACTTACATTTATGACAATTAGTGCTGATTCCGAGGTAACTCCATGTGCATGAGCAAAATGTTATCTAGATGGCACAAATGAACTAACGCCCTCTAGTTGTGAAAAATTTCAAAGTACATTCAAATAAGAGGCGGTTTTCAAAGGCTAAGAAATTAGCATATGTGCCTCCTAGGTTTAGCATTCAAATAAGAATACTAAGAGAACAAAGCAAAATGTATGATAAAAAGTACATTTGAAAGTTGTTTAAAATGACATGCCCTATCTGAATCATGAAAGTTTATTTTTGACTAGACTGTCCCTTTAACAGGCCAGATATTCATTATATCTTAACTAGAGCACAGGTGGAATAATCAGCTGATCAGTAACCATGGTAACTAACCTGCGCTCAGCCATCAGCTGATTATTTCACCTGTGCTCTGGTTAAGATATAATGAATATCTGGCATGAGTAAGGGTCCTGAGGACTGGAGTTGGGAAACACTGATCTATCCCCTTTAAGGTAAATATGCAACATGATTGTTTAGAATATGTTTCTTGAATATACTCTCATTTCCTTCATGTCCAGTTGCCTTTAGTCTCCCTCATTCATTGGCTAATTCCAATTAGCCAATATTATTATTATTATTATTATTATTATTATCGGTTATTTGTAGAGCGCCAACAGATTCCGCAGCGCTATAAACAAAGGGGGAGTACAACAAAACAATTATAGGGTAGAGGGCCCTGCCAAGAGTTGCACTGTTGTAGTCAGCTCTTAAGAAGGTGATCTACAAACAGCTGGACTTTTAGGCTTACATGCTAAGAGGGTTCAGGGGATTGCATTGGAGGAGAGGAACTGGTATTAGGAAAGGTTAGCGTAGGTTGTATGCGTCCCTGAACAGTAGAGTCTTTAAGGAGCACTTGAAGCTTTTAAAACTAGAAGAGAGTCTTGTGGAGCGAGGCAGAGAGTTCCACAAGATGGGAGCCAGTCTGGAGAAGTCCTGTAAACGGGAGTGTGATGAGGTGACAAGAGAGGAGGAGAGTAGGAGGTCATGAGCAGAGCGAAGGGGACGGGAGGGAGAGTATCTGGAGAC
Organism: Bombina bombina; assembly: GCF_027579735.1. Classification (NCBI taxonomy): domain Eukaryota; kingdom Metazoa; phylum Chordata; class Amphibia; order Anura; family Bombinatoridae; genus Bombina; species Bombina bombina. The sequence goes on along the minus strand of NC_069508.1, from coordinate 194,878,815 downwards.
AAGGTCTGAGATGTAGAGGGGAGCAGTGCAGTTGAGGGCTTTGTATGTAAGAGTGAGAGTTTTGTGTTTGATCCTAGAGGCAAGAGGAAGCCAGTGAAGGGAATGGCAGAGAGGCGCAGCAGATGAAGAGCGACGTGTAAGGAAGATGAGTCTGGCAGAGGCATTCATTATGGATTGTAAAGGAGCTAGGCGGCAGGTGGGGAGACCAGAGAGGACAGAGTTGCAGTAATCAAGGCGGGAAAGAATGAGAGAGTGGATTAAAATCTTAGTTGTGTCTTGTGTAAGGAAGTGTCTAATTTTAGAGATGTTTTTAAGGTGGAAGCGGCAGGCTGTAGCCAAGGACTGAATGTGAGGAGTGAAGGAAAGATCTGAGTCAAATGTGACCCCGAGACATCGGGCATGCGGGGTAGGTTGAATGATGGAGTTGTCGACAGTTATAGAGATATTGGGGGTGGAGATTTTGGAAGAAGGGGGGAAAATGAGGAGTTCAGTTAGAATGAGAGCTGCTTAAATCCTATTGGCTGATTTGAATAGCCAATAGGATTTTAGCAGCCCTAATTCCTATTGGCTCATTCTAAATTTTCAGCCAAAAGGAATGCAAGGGACGCCATCTTGAATCGCGTCCCTTGCTTTGAAGATTCAGTGTACGGTGGAGACCGTATGAAGAGGATGCTCCGCACCGGATGTCTTCAGGATGGACCTGCTCAGTTCCAGCTGGATGAAGATTGAAGAGGCCGCCTGGATGAAGACTTCTTGCCGCATGGATGAGGACTTTGCCGGCTGGATGAAGATAGAAGAGGCCGCCTGGTTGAAGACTTCTTGCCGCATGGATAAGGACTTCGTCAGCTGGATGGATCCTTCAAGCGGGACTTTAACCTTGTCGAGGGTTAGTGTTAGGTTTTTTAAGGGTTTTTTGGGTGGTTTTTTTTTTTAGTTTAGGGTCTGTGCAGTAAAAGAGCTAAATGCCCTTTTCAGGGCATTGCCCATAAAAATGCTATTTTCAGGGCAATGGTTAGCTTAGATTAATTTAGATAGTTTTTTTATTTGGGGGGTTGGTTTTGTGGGTGGTGGGTTTTACTGTTGGGGGGGTTTTTTGTATTTTTTGTACAGGTAAAAGAGCTGATATATTTGGTGCAATGCCCTACAAAAGGCCCTTTTAAAGGCCATTGGTAGTTTATTGTAGGCTATGGTTTTTTATTTTGGGTGGTCTTTTTTATTTTTATAGGGCTATTATATTAGGTGTAATTCTTTTTTATTTTTGATAACTTGTTATTTTTCATAATTAGTGGGGGTTTTTTTGTAATTTAGTTAGTTTTTATTTTTTGTAATTAGATACTTTTTGTAATTTTTTTTGTAATTGAGTAGTGTTAGGATTTTTTTATTGGTAGTTTAGTTTCATTTAATTGGTAGTTAGTTTAATTTTAGTTTAATAATTATAATAGTTTAATTGTTAGTTTAAAAAAATAATAATTTGACAAGTAAGTTTTAATTTAATTTAAGATAGGAAAATTGTAATTTTAATATAAAGTTAGGTGGTCGTTAGGTTTAGGGTTTACTAGTTTAAATTAGTTTATTTTGTTGTGGGGGGCTTTTGGTTTAGGGGTTAACTGTCATTAGGTTTAGGGTTTACTAGTTTAAATTAGTTTATTTTGTTGTGGGGGGCTTTTGGTTTAGGGGGTTAATAGTTTATTTTAGTATATTTCATTGTGGGGGGCTTGCGGTTTAGGGGTTAATAGGTTTATTATAGCGGCGGTGTGGGCAGATGGCAGATTAGGGGTTAATAATATTTAAATTGTGTTTTTGATGCAGGTGGTGGGTTTAGGGGTTAATAACTTTAGTATAGTGGTGACAATGTTGGGGAAAGGTGGAATAGGGGTTAATAAATTTTTTTAGTGGCGGTGATGTCGGGACCAGCAGATTAGGGGTTAATAAATTTATTATAGTGTTTTTGATGCGGGAGGGCCTCGGTTTAGGAGTTAATAGATAGTTTATGGGTGTTTAGTGCATTTTGTAGCAGTTTAGTTATGAGTTTTATGTTACAGATTTGTAGCGTAAACTGACTTTAGATGGCGGCACGGATCTTGATGTTTTAGGCTGTAACGCTCACTTTTTAGTCTCACCGCAAAACTCGTAATACCAGCGTTATGGGAATCCCATGAAAAAACATAATTTTTACGTGTGCAGGACTGACGTTGCGGTACAGGCTAAAAGGTGTGCGGTACACCTATACCAACAACACTTGTAATAGCTGCAGTGCTGCTTTAATGCTGAAAATGCCATATTTTCAGCATTACAAGCTGCAACGCAAAACTTGTAATCTAGCTGTTAATTAATTCAGTCAGAGCTAAGACACCACTTTTTTTTGAGAACTCTCTGATCCTTTTAGAAGGAAGAAAAGCAAAGACTCACCTCTGTGTTGTATCAATCACTGTCAACTGGTGTTCTTCAAAGACCTGAAATTCCTTAGTGCTAAATCTCTTTGTTTTGAATCAGATACATTTTGTAAAAATATTGAAGAAGTCTTGAAAAAGGGCTTAATCCATCCTTGGGCTAGAAACTCTGGGGCATCTGATTGGTATAAATTATTCTACTCTTTTAACAGCAGCTCAACTTGCTTTTTGCCAGCACTTATGTATGTACTTACTAAAAAAAAATTCAGGTCATTTGTTTCTTTAAAAAAAAAAAAAGTTAAATATGAATAAAATAAATTGTATGAGAAAAATGTGGCATGCATTGTGCTGTGGAAACATTTTACCTTTAGCGATAGGGAAACAAGTTTGCCTATGTGTTTAACCCCTAATCAGTGGTTAAAAATCACCTTTTCACTGTGTATTTAACCCCTGTAAATGAGTTAAACACATATATAATGTCACTCACCCAGGCACAATGTTTTACTACTCCTTAGTATTAATATTCTTGAGTATCTAGAGAAGACCACAATGCATTCTATAGAGCAGTAAGACTCTGGGCTATATTATAGGTCACCCATAAGGTTCTTGTAAAGGTGAGATCATATTTGAAAATAATTAAAGGGGCAGTCAACATCAACATTGTTATTGTTTAAAAAGATAGACAACACCTTTACTACCCCTTCCCCAGCTTTGCACAACCAACATTGTTATATTAATATACTTTATAACGTTTAAACTTCTACATTTCTGCCTGTTTCTAAGCCACTACAGACAACCTCTTATCACATGCTTTATTTGCTTTTCACAATAGGGGAAGCTAGTTAATGTGAGCCATACAGATAACATTGTGCTCAAGCCCATGTAGTTGTGCATGACACAGCACTAATTGGCTAAAATGCAAGTAAATAGATAATTAAAAGCCATGTGATCAGGGGCTGTCAAAAGACCAGGCGCAGCAGGTAGCAGCATCAAACGGTTGTAATGTGAACAGTCAGGATAGAGTAGGATTCAAATATTAAAAATTATTTATTAAATCAAAAGAGATCAAACTCTATACAGGACACAGCACACAGGTGTCACAGCTCATAGCTTTTATCTCTTTGATTTAATAAATGATTTTTAATATTTGAATGCTACTCTATCCTGATTGTTCACACTACAAACATTTGACGCTGCCCCCTATGGTCTTCTGATTGTGGGCGTGTGGGAGAGCCCTTGCAGCATCAACGGATAGCCGGCATTGGCTGTATGAAGCTGACGAATGAGGTGAACGTGCGCTGAAGTTTTGACCACGCCATAGTGTGCACACACAGCTACACCGCATACGGAACAGTCCGCTTTCCGCTGTTTATATGGAGGAACGACTCCTTAGAACAAGGTGGTGAGTGGCCTGTTTATGTGACAATACTTGCAGTAAGTCATTCTCTTATTTACGATTATTGCTGGGATACACTAGTGTCGTTTCACGGAAAGAATACTAGTGGAATTAGTTGTTTATTAACACGGGTGACCTAGAGATTAACACAGTATCTAGAGTACTTGGTTGATTGCAATGTATGTTACTACTTGTCTATGTTTCGGCTGTCAAAAGAAGCTTAGATACAAGGTAATCACAGAGGCAAAAAAGTGTATTAATGTAACCCTGTTAGTTATGCAACACTGGGAATGGTAAATAAAGGCATTACCTATCTTTTTAAACAATAACAATTTTGGGAGTAGACTGTCCCTTTAACCATCATTTCTAATACATTTCTTATCATTTCATTAGTAGATGGGTTAAGTGACAAATAACACAATCTCTTACATGAAACGAGAATGTATTGCTAGCTCTTACAACATCTACAACCACAAAATCTTTACAAACATGATTGAAACATGGTGAATGTAAATGTTAGTAAATATAGAATATTTGAACATCTGTTTTGTTATGGAAAAGTATTTCCTTAGATAGAATGAAAGATATCTCCGAAATAAAGTCAAGGGGTTTTGGGGGACGATCAGGGTTTTTCAACTAAACTTTGGTAAATTAAGCAGAATTAAAAGAGATCTATTACCAATATATAAAGTATATATTTTCTTAATTTTTAGGAACAGTCTACTCCAGAATTGTTATTGTTTAAAAAGATAGATAATCCCTTTATTACCCATCCCCCAGTTTTGCATAACCAACAGTTATATTAATATACTTTTTACCTCTGTGATTACCTTGTATCTAAGCCTCTGCAGACTGACCCTTATCTCAGTTATATTAATATACTTTTTACCTCTGTGATTACCTTGTATCTAAGCATCTGCAGACTGCCCCCTTATCTCAGTTATATTAATATACTTTTTACCTCTGTGATTACCTTGTATCTAAGCCTCTGCAGACTGACCCTTATCTCAGTTATATTAATATACTTTTTACCTCTGTGATTACCTTGTATCTAAGCCTCTGCAGACTGCCCCTTATCTCAGTTATATTAATATACTTTTTACCACTTTGATTACCTTGTATCTAAGCCTCAGCAGACTGCCCCTTATCTCAGTTATATTAATATACTTTTTACCTCTGTGATTACCCTGTATCTAAGCCTCTGCAGACTGTCCCTTATCTCAGTTATATTAATACACTTTTTACCTCTGTGATTACCTTGTATCTAAGTCCCTGTAGACTGCCCCTTATCTCAGTTATATTAATACACTTTTTACCTCTGTGATTACCTTGTATCTAAGTCCCTGTAGACGGCCCCCTTATTCAGTGCTTTTGAAATAGTTGCATTTTAGCAAATCAGTGCTGACTCATAAATAACTCCATGGGAGTGAGTACAATGTTATCTATATGGCGCACATAAACTAGCACTATCTAGCTGTGAAAAACTGTCAAAATGCACTGAGATAAGAGGCAGCCTTCAATGGCTTAGAAATTAGCATATGAGCCTACCCAAGCTTAGCTTTCAACAAAGAATAGTAAGAGAACAAAGCAAATTTGATAATAGCAGATAATTGGAAAGTTGTTTAAAATTGTTTGCCTTATCTGAATCATGAAAGTTTCATTTTGACTTTACTGTCCCTTTAATTTATCTATTCTCTAATGTTTTAAAGTATTTCTAAAATGCTTAAAAGTGGAATTTGTTTTATGCAACGAGAATTGAACAGTTTGAAGATAGATGTGACTGCTTTGATTATAAAAGAGCTGATGTTGCATTCACAGGCTTACAAGGACAGTTACAAATTTCTTTGAATTCTGCATTATTTTAGAGACAATTTTGCAGTGTGATTTTTTTTTTCTGCAAGATAATTTTTAATGATCGCGTTTTATTCAATCAAGGTCAGTGTCTCATGTCTTATATTTCCTAAATGATCTGATCTCTTCTGGAAGCAAATATGATAAGGATTTTTGTTTTATTTTTCTCTTTAGTACCTATTACATCACCATATGGCATCTGTTTGTTTTCTAAAATGCAGAATCCCTGTTGCCAAAACAAGTTTTATAAATATTTATTGTGCGCATTTTAGTGAAGCCCTTAAGCCTGTGCAACATGATTTCACATTTGGTAGCTAATAGAAATAGAATGCATCAAATTTAAAGAAAGGACCTGCACTTTAATTCAGATGCTTTGTGGGTTGGTCATTGGGCTGCTGATATCTGATTGGGCCGTGCAGTTATGCTGATAATAATTAGCAAATATTACTGTTATAGATCTGGAATATATCTTAAAAAGTAATGAGTCTTTGGAAACGTTTTTAAATACTAACAAATGTGTCTAAAATACTCTAAAATACGTACATATTTATAGAAAGCCTAACAAGGGTACTGATGATCAGAGGTGTTTCTAGACCAGGGAGAGGTGGCTGATCTATGGCAAGAGTGCCCAAAGTGGCACTCATAAAAATGTGCTGGCACCCTGCTTCTGGGCACCATACTGATTGGTCTAATTCATTGCAAGTGTAGTGCTTAAAGGGACAGTAAAGTCAAAATTAAATAGACATGAAAGTATTTTTCTTCTTCTTTCATGAATCAAATAGAGAATATCCTTTTTAAAAAGTTTCTAATTAACTTCTATCATCAAATTTGCTTTGTTCTTGTGTTATTCATTGTTGAAGAGATATCTAGTTAGGTAGCATGCACATGACAGGAAAAAGTGCTGCCATCTAGTGCTCTTGTTAATGTATAACATTGTTGCAAAACTGCTGCCATATAGTGCTGGAGAGAAGTGCACACTCCTGAACTCACCTTTGTGCTTTTCAACAAAGGATAACAAGAAACAGAGAATATTTAACAAAAGTAATTTGGAAAGTTGTTTAAAGGGCCACTGTAAGTAAATATTTTCTATGCCTGTTACTAACTAACTACCCCAAATACGCTTTTTATCAATAGCATTTCATTAACATATATCTACCGTATATCAGAAATCTTGTCTGCAAATTTAATTATTTTCCAAACCCACTCCGTGGGTATCCTTTGCTCTGTACCAATCCATTTACAATACCTAGGTTTCAAAATGGCGCTTTAAACACAAAGTTATTGGTTTAAGTATTTTGAACATGCAGTGCTGAAACTAGTGGGCAGGATAACGTGACATCATCGGCGAATAAAAGATTTAACTTTTAGAACGTTATGAAACTTCGTTTTGGAGAAAATATAGGTCAGTTGGTTTTAATTAATGTTTATTAACTTTAATATGTTAGTTGTTTAGCTTAAAAATTATAACAGAAAGTAATCCTTTAAAATTGTATAGTCTATCTAAATCATGAAAGAAGAATTTTGGATTTTATGTCCCTTTAAACTTTAATGATTCAGATAAAGCAAACAATTTTAAACTACTTTAAAGCTAGCTTCTAATATCTAATTTGTTGTTTTCTCTTGGTAACTTTTATTTAAAAGCATAACTAAGTAGGTATGATGTCATGAAAGAAATATTTTGGATTGCATGTCCCTTTAAGGAAACAGTTTTTTTTTCTATTGCACATATATCTATGTATTTACCATACAAATTGGTTGAACACATAGCAGAGCAGCAATGCAATGCTGAAATCTAGCTGAACATTAATCACCAGCTAGCTCCCAGTAGCGCATTGCAGTTCCTGAGTCTACCTAGGTATGATTTTAAAAAAACAAATACCAAGAGAATGAAGGACATTTGATAACCTAAGTATATAAGGTTTATCTATAGATAGATAGATAGATAGATAGATAGATAAATCGATAGATAATTAGGATTTATATTAATTACCTACTTGCTGAGATTTCAAGCCACCTGTGTCTGGTGATGTCACACTAACTTAAGGGGCCCATTTATGAATCTGTGTACACAGATTCGGGTCAGGGGGTTGCAAGCTTGTTCAATGGGACTGAAATGCCAGTTAAAGGGACACTCAAGTCAAAATAAACGTTTATGACTCAGTAAGAGCTGCAGTTTTAAGACACTTTACAATTTACTTCCATTATCAAATTGTGCATAGTATTTGTATATTCACACTTTCTGGGGAAAAAGCTCCTACTGAGCATGTGCACAAGCGCACAGGGTCTGTGATTGGCTGATGTCTGTCACATGATACAGGGGGCCGGAAAAGGGGACAGTGTTATTGCATTGTCTTTTTATTATGCGCTTGTTAATTATGCAATTCTACTGCACTGAGTGGTCATTTAAATAGATGTGATCTTAAAGGGCCACTAAACCCAAAATCTTTCTTTCATGATTCAGATAGAGAATAGAAATGTAAACAACATTACAATTTACTTCTATTATTTATTTTGCTTCATTTTTTTGATATCCTTAGTTGAAGAAAAAGCAATGCACATGGTGAGCCAATCACACGAGGCTTCTATGTGCAGCAACCAATCAGCAACTACTGAGCATATCTAGATATGCTTTTCAGCAAAGAATATCAAGAGAATAAAACAAATTAGATAATATAAGTAAATTAGAAAGATGTTTAAAATTGCATTCGCTTTCTAAATCATGAAAGAAAAAATGTGGGTTTCATGTCCCTTTAACACTGCTGTTACTTAGCCTGTCTGCCACCTCAAGGGTGACGGAGCAAAATCATCCCGGACATTGTGCAACCGGTCATTGATAAATAGGTCCCAATGACTCATTAATAAATGGCTTCTTTAAGAGATATTGGTAAAACAAAAATCACATGAAAGCCAGGCTTATCTTCCTTATATTCTAATGCAAAAATAAAATGATCTTATTCATTACTGATCCTATTTAACACCCACCAAGGTTTAAATATAGCTAATGTCCCACTCAGGAGTCTCAGGCAATGCAGCCCCTGAGTAAAACATGGCTGGTGCACCAATCATGAACAGCAGTCGCACACATCAATCACTGGCTGTGTCGTGTCAATCAGCCAATAGAATGCGAGCTCAATCTGATTGGCTGATTGGATCAGCCAATCGGATTGAACTTGAATCTGATTGGCTGATTCAATCAGCCAATCAGATTTTTCTAACTTAATTCCGATTGGCTGATAGAATCCTATCAGCCAATCGGAATTCGGCGGACACCATCTTGGATGACGTCATTTAAAGGTACCTCATTCCAAGTTCAGTAGTCGGCCGGGATGGATGCTCCGCAGCGGCGGAGCGAAGAAAGAAGATTGAAGATGCCGCCGGAAGAATGAAGACTTTGCTGCCGCTTGGAGGAAGACGTCGCCGGAGGAAGAATTCTTCTTTGCCGCTTGGAGGAAGACATCGCCGGAGGAAGAATTCTTCTTTGCCGCTTGGAGGAAGACATCGCCGGAGGAAGAATTCTTCTTTGCCGCTTGGAGGAAGACATCGCCCGGATCGGATCAGGAGTTCGGCCCGGTGTGGTGAAGACAAGGTAGGGAGATCTTCAGGGGGGTAGTGTTAGGCTTTTTTAAGGGGGGGTTGGGTGGTTTTAGAATAGGGGTATGTGGGTGGTGGGTTGTAATGGGGGGGGGGTATTGTATTTGTATGCAAAAGAGCTGAATTCTTTGGGGCATGCCCCACAAAAGGCCCTTTTAAGGGCTGGTAAGGTAAAGAGCTTTGAAATTTGTTTAATTTAGAATAGGGCAGGGAATTTTTTTTATTTTGGGGGTTTATTATTTTATTAGGGGGCTTAGAATAGGTGTAATTAGCTTAAAAATCTTGTAATCTTTTTTTATTTTTTGTAATTTAGTGTTTGTTTGTTTTTGTAATTTAGTTTAGTTAATTTAATTGTATTTTTAGATAGATGTTTGTAGTTGATTTAATTTATTGATAGTGTAGGTGTATTTGTAACTTAGGTTAGGATTTATTTTACAGGTAATTGGGTAATTATTTTAACTAGGTAGATATTAAATAGTTAATAACTATTTAATAGCTATTATACCTAGTTAAAATAATTAACAATTTACCTGTAAAATAAATATTAACCCTAACATAGCTACAATGTAATTATTAATTATATTGTAGCTATCTTAGGGTTTATTTTATAGGTAAGTATTTAGATTTAAATAGGAATATTTTAGTTTATAAATGAATTAGATTAATTTAATATAAATTTAGTTAGGGGTGTTAGGGTTAGATAGAGTTAATATAGTTAATATAAATACTATAGTAACTATATTAACTATATTAACCCTAATATAATTAGGGTTAATATAGTTAATATATATAATGTAATACCTATATTAACTATAATATACTTAGGGTTAACATAGATAATATAGCTGGCGGCGGGGTAGGTAGATTAAATTAGGGGTTAATCATTTTAATAGAGATGGCGGCGATGTAAGGGGCTTACATTGGGGGTTAATAATTTTAATATAGATGGCGGCGGTGTTAGGGGCTCACTTTAGGGGGTTATAGATATAATATAGCTGGCGGCGGGGTACGGGAGCGGCGGTTTAGGGGTTAACAACTTTATTAGGTTGCGGCGGGGTACGGGAGCGGCGGTTTAGGGGTTAATAGCTTTTTATTGTTAGGATAGTGAGGGGGGATAGCGGATAGAGGGTTAGACAGTGCGGGCTATGTTAGGGAGGCGTGTTAGACAGTGCGGGCTATGTTAGGGAGGCGTGTTAGACTTGTCGGGCTATGTTAGGGAGGCGTGTTAGACAGTGCGGGTGTTTTAGACTTTAGTCAGGTTTTATAGGCGCCGGCAGTTTCTAACGTGCCGCAAGTCACTGGCGACGCCAGAAATTTGTACTTACGCAGATTTCTGGACATTGCTGGTTTGTCAGACTTACGGCACGTTAGCATCTGACGGCGACTTATATGGGATAGCTCGAGTTGCGAGCTGAAACTGCGGGCGACGCCGGTTCCCTTGCTTGCGCCGCAAACTGCGATCTATATCGGATCGCGCCCCAAGTATCTCAGACTATGGAGATGTTTTATGTTACTACCATAAATGATAACTAGACAATAGCTAGCTATGATCAGTAAATACCATGTGCTAAAGTATTGAGCCTGCCCTTAATGCATCTGAGTTTCTCTTTAAGGTTCTGCATCTCACCAGTAGCTATGCTGTCCTCTTCCTTAATACACAAATCCCTCATTAAAGGGACATAAAACCCCAATATTTTCTTTCATGATTCAGATAGAGGGGCCGATTTAAGAAGCTGCAAATGCAGATGTTTCCACGTGAGCCTTCAGGCTCGGCGGAAACAAAAGTTAAGGTGGCGGATAGCAATCATCCTGATCGGATTGGCCTAGAATGTGCAGGAGTGGCATTGTACAAGCAATTTACAGAAAATGCTTGTGCAATGATAAATGACAACAGCGTATGCTGTCGGGCGCCTGACAGTTAATAAATTGGCCCCAGAGAATTCAATAATAAAAAAAAGTTTCCAATTTACTTCTATAATCAAATTTGCTTCATTCTCATGTTATTCTTTGTTGAAGAGCTATCTTCAGAAGTGCTGTGGTTGCAATTATTGTGCTTCCAGACTGTTAGCAGTTTTCATGTCACTATAGATGTTAAAAAGGACAATGTACACTATTTTTCTTTGTATAAATGATTTATAGATTATCTATGTATACAGCCCACCTGGGAGTGTTTTTGTAACAATCTATAGTTTTGCTTATTTTAAATAACATTGTGCTGATTTTCAGAGTCCTAACCAAGCACCAAGATTTAGATGTATACTGATGTATACAGACTTCATATTGCTTTTGTTTGTATAATGAGTCTTTTCATATGCAGGGAAGGGGGGAAGGTTCTGCTATCAGCCCCTTTCAGTGGGCATCCCAGACTAACCTCATCCACTGTGCTAAACTGGCAGCAGGTACGTTTTTAAACAGTTTTATACTAGATTTGTAGATCAGTATCTGTGCATATTCCTCTTTATAGTAGTGTCTATTACATGCAGTTAATAGTGTGTACTGTCCTTTTAAGGATACCAAAAGGCTGAGGCACGGAGAGGGGAAAAGCATGGGAGGGTATAGGGTGGTGCAAATATGAGTGTTGTACTTTATACTAACTTTATGACAGTGACTAGCCTTGTTATCTGTGGACCAAAGCCCGGACTGACTCCTCCAAATAAGACAAAAGGGGGGGGGGGTGGATCTTGGGTATTGAAAACTAATTGCTGTAGAAAGAATGTTAATATTTTATAAAAACATTAAAGGGACATGAAACCCAAACAATTTCTATCATGATTCGGATAGATGTTACAATTTTAAACAACTTTCCAATTTACTTCTATTATTTAATTTGCTTCCTTCTCTTGTTATCCTTTGCTGAAAGTTTTATCTAGACAAGCTCATGAGCAGCAAAGAACCTAGGTTCTCTCTGCTGATTGGTGGCTGCATATATATACAGATTGTCATTGGCTCACCCATATGTTTAGTTAGAAACCAGTATAGCATTGCTACTCCTTCAACAAATGATACAAAGAGAATGAAACAAATTAGATAAAAAAGTAAATTAGAAAGTTTTTTAAAGTTGTATTCTCTATCTAAATCATGAAAGAACATTTTTGGGTTTCATTTCCCTTTAAGCATTTGGCTGATATTTAATTGTATAGCAACGCAACTCTTGTAAGTACAAAGTGTTTACTGTCCCTTTAAGAGTTAAAGTAACATTAAATTTAGGTAAAAACTTAACATAATTCTGAACTATGTGCCCAGTGACAGTTTTTTATGGGACACTGACCTTTTATAAAGTTATTTTTCTCCTAGATTTTGCCCACTAAAAACTGCCACCGCTCCTCCTTTATTGTCTGGCTGACTGTAAACTTTTTATCTAATTAGAGCAGAGGACATATTATTGTCGCCATTCATTAACTGCACAGAAAACATGTATCGTGCTACGCATGTGCGATTCTCCAATTCAGCTAATGCCTTTGTAATGAATAGGGAAAGTAGATCAAGCTTCCTGGAAGTACCTCTGGCTATGTACAGAGGCTGCATAGCCGGCCAAAGAGAAATGAAACAGTGGTGTAATGTACAAAGTGCCTAAATGGAAGGCCGAGGTGATAATGGGTGTGGAAGTGCCTAGTGAGGTCAATGGGGACGCTAGATAGGCTGATATTATCAGAGGGAATGTTTCGTTAAAAAGTGTATTTAATCCAAATTAAGAACACATAAAAAACATACGAGGAAGAAACACAGAAAAAACTGTAGATATACAATAAAATTTAAATGTTAACATGGATCCATGCTACCTGTTAAAGTAATCACAAATAAACAGGTAGAAATAACAAATGATGGTGTGATCTTGAAATAAACAAAGTAGATAAATTGACAAGTGGCAAAGTTCAGCAAAAAATATATAGGTGGGGGGCGGAGCCAACAGCCGAATAGGAAAGTCGTGTTTGCAAGAGCTCCTGCTGTAATTTATCTAATATTACGGTGAATTGGGGCTAACCCCCTGCAATTCACCGCAAAAATTAGCATAGCACCTGCAGAATACTTTCTGCACTATTAGTAGAACACAGCGATCTATTATTACAGCAGATTCTTTGCTTGATCTCCTTTCCCAGGTGGGAAACGCCCAGGCTCTTGCGGCCTGCAAGAAGCATGGCTCCAAAAGAAGGTGAAGCCTGGTCAAATACAGGGAGTGCAGAATTATTAGGCAAGTTGTATTTTTGAGGATTAATTTTATTATTGAACAACAACCACGTTCTCAATGAACCCAAAAAACTCATTAATATCAAAGCTGAATAGTTTTGGAAGTAGTTTTTAGTTTGTTTTTAGTTATAGCTATTTTAGGGGGATATCTGTGTGTGCAGGTGACTATTACTGTGCATAATTATTAGGCAACTTAACAAAAAACAAATATATACCCATTTCAATTATTTATTTTTACCAGTGAAACCAATATAACATCTCAACATTCACAAATATACATTTCTGACATTCAAAAACAAAACAAAAACAAATCAGTGACCAATATAGCCACCTTTCTTTGCAAGGACACTCAAAAGCCTGCCATCCATGGATTCTGTCAGTGTTTTGATCTGTTCACCATCAACATTGCGTGCAGCAGCAACCACAGCCTCCCAGACACTGTTCAGAGAGGTGTACTGTTTTCCCTCCTTGTAAATCTCACATTTGATGATGGACCACAGGTTCTCAATGGGGTTCAGATCAGGTGAACAAGGAGACCATGTCATTAGATTTTCTTCTTTTATACCCTTTCTTGCCAGCCACGCTGTGGAGTACTTGGACGCGTGTGATGGAGCATTGTCCTGCATGAAAATCATGTTTTTCTTGAAGGATGCAGACTTCTTCCTGTACCACTGCTTGAAGAAGGTGTCTTCCAGAAACTGGCAGTAGGACTGGGAGTTGAGCTTGACTCCATCCTCAACCCGAAAAGGCCCCACAAGCTCATCTTTGATGATACCAGCCAAAACCAGTACTCCACCTCCACCTTGCTGGCGTCTGAGTCGGACTGGAGCTCTCTGCCCTTTACCAATCCAGCCACAGGCCCATCCATCTGGCCCATCAAGACTCACTCTCATTTCATCAGTCCATAAAACCTTAGAAAAATCAGTCTTGAGATATTTCTTGGCCCAGTCTTGACATTTCAGCTTGTGTGTCTTGTTCAATGGTGGTTGTCTTTCAGCCTTTCTTACCTTGGCCATGTCTCTGAGTATTGCACACCTTGTACTTTTGGGCACTCCAGTGATGTTGCAGCTCTGAAATATGGCCAAACTGGTGGCAAGTGGCATCTTGGCAGCTGCACGCTTGACTTTTCTCAGTTCATGGGCAGTTATTTTGCGCCTTGGTTTTTCCACACGCTTCTTGCGACCCTGTTGACTATTTTGAATGAAACGCTTGATTGTTCGATGATCACGCTTCAGAAGCTTTGCAATTTTAAGAGTGCTGCATCCCTCTGCAAGATATCTCACTATTTTTGACTTTTCTGAGCCTGTCAAGTCCTTCTTTTGACCCATTTTGCCAAAGGAAAGGAAGTTGCCTAATAATTATGCACACCTGATATAGGGTGTTGATGTCATTAGACCACACCCCTTCTCATTACAGAGATGCACATCACCTAATATGCTTAATTGGTAGTAGGCTTTCGAGCCTATACAGCTTGGAGTAAGACAACATGCATAAAGAGGATGATGTGGTCAAAATACTCATTTGCCTAATAATTCTGCACTCCCTGTATATATGCAGCTTTGGAACATTTAGGCATGCAAATGTCAATTGGATTTACTAGCATATCCACCTGCCTAAGATCTCTTGCAACCCAGGATGAGCCCGCAGAACTGGCCAAGGTGAAAAGCACTGTTCAGCCGACTTACGGCTTGTGAGCTCTATAATTGACTCTATTGGATTAACTAGTGCCTCTACTGTGCCATCCCTGCTCTGTAATAACCTGGTTCAGGGAGTTATGGCCGGCCCCTTGGAACGGGTCGCTATTTACCTGGAGGCACAGAAGGAGCTCATTGTGCATGACAGGCAGGAGAATATCCCTTTTGAAGCCTGGAGCCAAAAACATTGTTTACCGCAGAGGTCTAGTCAGGCAACAGACGATTCTATAAGCATGCCTGAGAGAAACACCCTCACTGAGTCGCTCAGTGCAACGGAGACTTTGCAGAAGTACAGACGCATAATTTGCCTTACATTACCTACTCTACACTGCTGTCATGCTTCTGGGTGGCAGGTCATCTCAAGTCATGCGGCGCCTAACGGATTGTACCTATTTCTCAGCAATATCCTGACTGGGCTGGTCCTGCAACATTGGGAGTCACTTACCTGCCATGATCGTCTATTTTGCATCATGGCATTACCAGATGGCCCTTGGGGGTCTAGTCTCAAAATTGGAATTGGCTAGTGTCTTTGATTGATTGGACCTCTGCTTTTCTGGTACTGACACTGGAACTCCTACTTTAACCAACGTAACATACAGACCCATAATATAGACAAGTATCCACTAACAAGCCACTTTAAGATGGCCTCTATATTGTTATTGTGTTCTTCTTCCTCTCGTGTTATGTATGGAGTATTAGTAGGTTTGCCTATTGCCCATAAGCCCTCACTATACATAGCATCAGAACCCTAGTCTAATGTATATCTGCACATTACTACTGCTGTATACTGCCTAGATATGATATTTTTGCATATAAAGCACTTCTTTAGCACAGCTTTTTTTTATCCCACCAATCCTTATACCCAGATTGTTGAAACATACCTTCATTTCTCCCTTTAGATTAGAGTTAGCCATTGCCGTATAGTTGTCTGCCTGTCTGGGATTCACAGACAGGCCAGGCTTAGTAAAGTTAATTAACATTTACATAGGGTTAGGAATACCTTTTAAGTAAACAGCATACATTAGTTGAGACAACTAAAGTGTAGGAGCTAGCCTACATGAATCTACTATACTTTAATATTGTGCTGTCTGCGGCCGAGACAGTATGATACATCTTTACTAGTGAATGTAGATTAGTTTAAATTATATTATTAGGTCTCACTTAGCTATTTCTTATTCTGGGGGGTAAGTCAGTATTGTTTAAACTGATATCCACATGTCAACTATAGGTTCCTATCTTGTGCCCCTTACTATTTTAATTGTCACGAGAAGATTCAGCCTTAGAGTTCACAGCTAAGACTATCCTACAACATTATACATAACATTTTCACTGACCATTCAGGGTGCAGGAACTCAGAATCAGATTAGTGAGTAAGTTAGACAGCCACATTCCTAGATATATATATCACAAATGTTTGCCTTACATAATGTTAGGATATGTGCGGTCTCTCAATTTATAGTGTATTATTTATCCTTTTTACTTCAGTTAGTAGGAGTTATACCTAAGATTGTATTTAATTGGGTTGTATCTTTTCCTCTTATATATATCCTAAAACACAGATCTTCTCTTCTTCACAGCCGGCAGGGGAGGGAGGGATGTTGCTATAGATAGAGGTATTGGATGCTGGCTCATGTGCTGTCTTCTTTACTCACACTGGTCAGCTGCAAGTGTGACATTTTGCCAAATATTCTGGAAAGTTTTTCTGTTGTACAGCAGAGTGCTTGTGTAACTAATAATACAACAGACTCTCTGACGAAATCCGCATAAACAAAGTTTATCCACCAATCAACTTGCTCAGCAGTAGGGGTGTGTTTAACCGCGCCATGTTTAAAAGTTCAGCGTCTAACAGGACTCAATTATTCTCTTGACAAAGTCGGGTCGTAACTCGATGAAACGCGTAGAGTCCTGAACTTTTACTAAAGAACTGAGCTACATTGCTGGAGTGTGTGATAGGCGATCCATACCTATCCTCGTTGCTCTATCTACTGGGATTACCTCGGGCGAGGTTGCTGGCGTTCCGCATACTGAACAATTATCCACAGCTGAAGGAGGAACAGTCTGTGTGAGAAATAGACGGTTGACGGCTTGGACCTGAACGGTGACTTTTTAGTGCTTGCATTTTTAATGTTTTATGTACGTCCTGTATTTGTAATTGATGTGATACTATTATCTTTTTCAGATTAAACAGTTTTATGTACAGAGTGGGTTGCGCTCTGTTTCTTTTTCTTGTTTTTCACAGCTTTTTTGCCTTGGGAGCAGGAACACAGTGTATCGCTACCCTATACAGAGCAGCACCCTTTTCCTTCTAATTTGTGAACCATTACTTTTTGGGAAGTATTTATTTATTTTCATATATTTGGTTACATTCATTTTGCTATATAATTTGCTATATAATTTGTTATATTTATGTGCATCTATGACCACGTATGTATATAGAGACATATATATTCATTGCACAATATTAGAATCAAATTGCAACTTAACACCATAAGTTTTAGCGTGCAATTTAGAAAATATGCAGTCTTATGTACACTCTGCTTAAACATCTTATGCTTGAGAAGCACAGTCTAGAGTTGTGTTCTTTTTGTATTTACTAATATGATATTATGTAAATAATTCAATTATTGCACTAGGGATATATCCATAGAAAGGATCTGGATAATTGTGAAGTATATACATATTTGTGCATTTATGACTAGGCATTAATATATGTGTAACTGCTGTACAGATAATATGTTTTTGCATGTATTTATCATTCTATGTTTCCGTTGCAGTTCAGAAGGGTAAAGTCTATATTATTGTTGTTATTATTTAGTAACCTCCATAAATATTTCCTATCTAATTATATTATAACCTCCCCCCCCCCATATACTCACATGGGCCCCGTAGTGGGCTGCATCCAATGTACAGTATGTATAATATAACCTCCCATTACCCGTAGACTCACATGAGCCCCATAGGGGGCTACATCCAATATATAGCTTGACCGTTTTATGTAATTTTAAGTAATGTTGACTATTTTGCATATTGCCTTAAGTGGTGCTTACCCGCTGTTGGACTGTCCTATCAATGGGCCCTTAGGGGCCGTAAACAGGACTAACAAGGTTAACTAGTCTTTTGTATATCATATGGGCTATAAGTTCCCGTCTGATGGGTTCTACATAAGATATTAAGAATTTAGAAAACCGAGGTTTCAAATGATTATTTTTTTTAGTATACATTCTGCTTTTTCCTCTGCTTATATCTTTGTAATGTGCATCATAGCAATTTTGGTGTATATGCTACAGCATTTATTTTGAATTTGCCTTTTCTTTTGTGAAAAACCTCAATAAAAACTTATTAAAGGAGAAAAAAAAAAATATATATATATATAGGTGTCAAAGTCCAGCAAAAAGATGTGTGTAAAAATGTCCAAAAGATTATTGTCTTGAAAAAGACCTTGTAGAGGCCGAAACGCGTCGACAGTTGGGAAGAACCATTTTAATATTATCCAATATATTTGTACCATCTACACTATTATTTTAAATTTTTACAGGGACACACAGAATCCTATGGGAAATACAAGAAGTATCTAGAATTTCACTTTGGATTCTAACTGAGGATTATTGCATCACACTCACTTTATTGTATTTTTATTTTTTCCACTCTTTTTTTTTTACTTTTTTGGACTTTCTCTCACTTTTATATATATATTTTTTATACATATATTTTTCTAATTTTTTCCACTTCACTAAGGATTTATTTGGATCTTTTTGCATCGTATTTTCTTCACACAGGATTTGCCTCACAGAGGCTGACGCGATTGACTTTTGGACACTTTCACACACATCTTTTTGCTGGACTTTGACACCTATATATTTTTTGCTGAACTTTGCCACTTGTCAATTTATCTTTTTTCTTTATTTCAAGATCAAACCATCATTTGTTATTTCTACCTGTTTATTTGTGATTACTTTAACAGGTAGCATGGATCCATGTTAACATTTCAATTTTATTGTATATCTACTGTTTTAACTGTGTTTCTTCCTCGTATGTTTTTTATGTGTTCTTAATTTGGATTAAATACACTTTTTAACGAAACATTCTCTCTGATAATATCAGCCTATCTAGCGTGCCCATTGACCTCACTAGGCACTTCCACTACCATTATCACCTCTGCCTTCCATTTAGGCGCTTTGTACATTACACCACTAATGCCTTTGTAATGCATAGGAGTGCATTACTTTAAAGGGAAAGGTGGGGACATTATAGCCTCTGATTGGCAGTAGCATGTTATGACCCACCCATAGAAAAAAATAAAACATTTTTACAGTCAGTCAGGTATTCAAGGGGAGACAGTTTCAGTGGCCAATATCTGGAGCAAAATAACTTTATAAAAGGAGATTTTTTTTTTTTTATAAATAATTTTTTTATTGAGGAAAATAATGGCTTACAAGCATGAAATCAGATTACATTCTTCATAGTTACATGCTTTTTCATAAGAACAGAGATACAAAATATAAAACAAGGTATAGCATAACTTCTCTACAGGAACCTGTAAATTCCATAATAATGAACAAACAAAATCCTCATTGTTGTTTTCGTTTCACGGTAATAAACAACTTCCCCTTAAAGAAAGAGAACGGCCACTTTTGGGTCGCTGACCAACAGTAAAAATTGGAGTGGGGAATATAAAGAAAGGAAAAAGTCACTGCGGGGCCACTTTTGGACATAGGATATAAAATTGACATGAGAAATATATACAAGTGATATACTTATTAAATTTAACTATAACTACAGGGAACCTTATGGGTCTGGGCTATCGAGAAGCTTATATATAAGTATTTGACAGCTTGGTCTTAATAGATGTGGGAGCATGCGCAAACTGCTGATGGTAAAGGGCCAATACAATCCCATGGGATTCCTCCTCAAACCCCCCAATTCCCTACATGAGGACTGGCATGGTTGAGAAAAGGGGAGGTGAAGCAAACCTTAATAACAGTAAATGCTTACCACCTGTGAATGAATTTATGTGTCAGGACTAGGTTAGTAATACTGTGAGTCAAACCACAGAGGCCATGTTATTTTGCCTCAAGGATTCAAGCTGGGGACAAAATGTAACCATATCAGGGGAGGGGGCGATCCATTATCAGTTAGCTAGGGTATGAGTCTAACACAGATAGACTTAACTATAATTAGTAATAGCCAAGATGTAATCAGCTGAAAGGATCAATGCAAGATCAGAGCTTGGAATGTAGTTAGCATTAAGTAAACTGATGGCACCCACACATCCGACATAAAAACATGCATACATTCAATGAATAGGACAAAGTGTGTAGTGTCACCTCCCAATAGATAGTGTCCCTCATACTGTTAGCCTCAGACCCGCAATTAGGATACAGTCAAATGGGAGGCAAACCTAAATACAAGCATATCGTCTAATGGGCTTTAATGAATAAAACTATAAGGCAGGATCAGCCTCAGGCGTCATAAGGACAGTTCAGTAGTTCCATAGAGGCCTTTAATGTAAAGTTCAAGGGGTGTAAAAAGAAAATTACCAGGCCTCCATCTGAGGTTTAACGTCCTGCTGTCCTCGCAAGTTCCCTGCCACTAGCCAATGCCAGATCATGCAGGGCGTACAGCAGCCCCTGAGTCCACAGAGCCAGGAGTGCTCTTAGTCGCTATCAACAGTCCTCTGCGCAGTGAGCGACTCATGCATTCCCAGAGACCGATCAAGCCTCCACAGTGACCCCACCGGAACAATGCCTGCAGGCTGGATACCGCAGACTTGCCTCCACGGCCGCTCCGGACCTTCAATTCAAGGGGTGGCTCCCAGGTAGGATTTATCCAATGTCGCCAGACAACTTGTGCGACTCGACAAGTCTCTCTCAGTCTGGGTATCGGGGGCAGAGGCGTTGGAGGTGGCGGAGCGGTACCATCTAGCGTAGGGACAGTCCCCGCATATGACATCTTCTTCCCTGCTGATGTCTCTCTACATAGATTAGGATTACCTCCCATTGCGAACCGTGGCTTGTGGGTTAAGTGGATGTTCATAGGCAGTGGGGGGTTCTGTGTTAGAGGGATGACTCCTAATTCAAGGGCATCTGCCTCCCAGCTGTGTGTGAGAGCGGGATCCGACCCTAGGCAGGCTGTTGAGAAGTTACATGCAACAGTAATCCGCAGGTCCCCACCTCTACTTGTCGGCACATTGTTGATAGAGATTCCGCTGTCTTGCTGTATATCAGGGGGGCTCATGTACACGCAGTGTGTGGAGGGCTCAGGGTCTCCTGCTCGAACAATATCCATTAGGGCAGGCTCAGTGTTAGAGAGTTTCCCTTCATAAGCCCATGCTGCCGCCATTTTCTCTGATAGCTGCAAAAAATGTTCATTTAGAAGATGACATATCCCCTCAATTAGGATAGTTGCTTCAGGTTCCATGTTACTGAAGGTTTCAGTGTCAACGCACTGCATACCCGGCTTACAAGATACCGGGGGGGGGGGGGGTGTTGAGAGCCTATCGCTTACACGGCTGCCTTAGGCCTCAACTCTCCAGATCAGTTATTAAGGGGGGTAGTACTAATATTCTAATAGTATTCGATACAGAGTGGTAAACAGAGCTTAGATATCAGGATGAGGTAGATGGATGATCCTCATATACATCAATAAAAGGCAAATTATTAATGTTTCACTCAGAACAACTGATATTGCGACCATTCAAGGTGCTACCCAGAGTCACGCCCCTCCCATAACAATTTTTATTGGTCACATATCACACACCACCAGAAAAAGGGCATGAGATTCCCAAGATCATAACTACCAAGAAAAGGAGTGGTAATTCCTCATTATAGACCAACCAGGCAGAGGGAGTAGGAATTCTACAGCTGCAAGAGCACGTGTCCTCTGCTTTCTGATCTGCAGCAGTACAATATGGGTCCATATACTGTAGCTCATATCTTGTGTTGTATTTCTTTTTTTTTAATACCTTTAAAAATATGCTTATTACTTGCCCTGTATGGACCAGTAGTGTACTATAACATGAGTGAATTTAGGCAGCAGAACAGTGCCGTATGTCTGCTGGATAGCAAGAATAGGGAGACACATTTTAAATATGGCTATTCCACAGAACATATTTGAGTGAGTTTGGAGAATTTGTTTGCTTTTTTATTACTGAGGCACATGTGCTATCTGACACAATACATCAAAATAAGTGTGGAATAAGTTGCTTCCAGGAAAAAGCACAAGACCCCTACATCATTTTATCAGATACATATGAGCACATTAAAATTCCACAACATAAATATTAAATGGCACAAAACAATATCACTTAAGGCTATGTAGAGTAGGGGCTATATTTTCTCAGAACTACTGTTGAGCTATGCTGGTGTTTGACATTTGCTATCCTGCAGAAAAAAAACCATTGGAGATCTTAGTAAGTTTACATTATGTCCCAAAGCACAGAACCAACCTTGCAGCATCTGACAATGAAGTTTAGATTTTCCGGATCTAATTAGGGATTGGCTAGTGCCTCTGTTGTGACCTTCAAATGTTAAAATGTATAACACCTTGACATTCCATTCTGCTATTCAAATGTTTCAAAAGTCTCACTTAATTAACGTTTTTCATTCTTTTTAAAGTATGTTAAATATTCAATATAATAAACACATTAAATATTTCATGTGAAAATATTGACCTTTTTTATAATTAAATCTTATGTTTCAATATTTAATTGATGCATTAAATATATTGAAATATGACATTTTTGTGTAATATACAGATTTCAGAGTTTGGCCAATATTCATTATTCACTTTGAACAAATAAATCTGGTTAATATTTATTATTTTTGAAGACTATGCCAATACATCCATCAATCCTTAACTCTGAGAGATGTGAACACCAGTTTTCCTATTCTCAATATTGTTATAATATTATCTTTAAAATGGAGCTAATTTATAACCAACAACATTTTGTGGAATTTGATGTTTAATTACTACATTAAAGAGACAGGGATCAATTTATCAAGCTCCTCATGGAGCTTGATGCCCCGTGTTTCCGGTGAACCTTCAGGCTCACCGTAAACAGAAGTTATGAAGTAGCAATCTAAAGACCGCTGCTCCATAACCTGTCCGCCTGTTTTGAGGCGGCGGACAGAAATCAACCCGAACGAATACGATCGGGTTGATTGACACCCCCTGTTAGTGGCCGATTGGCCGTGAACCTGCAGGGGGCGGCATTGTACCAGCAGTTCACAAGAACTGCTGGTGCAATGATAAATGCTGACAGCGTATGCTGTCGGCATTTATCAATGTGTGGTGGATATGATACGCTACATCGTATCATGTCTGCTCGCACTATCATAAATAGACCCCACAGTCGACTCCAGAATTTGTATTGATTAAAAAGATAGATAATCCCTTTATTACCCATTCCCCAGTTTTGCACAACCAACACTGTTATATTAATATATGTTGACCTATGTGATTACCTTGTATTTAAGCCTCTGCAGACTATCTCCCTATTTCAGTTCTTTTGACAGACTTGCATTTTAGTCAATCAGTGCTGACTCCACGGGAGTGAGCACAATTTTATCTATATGGCCCACATGAACTAGCATTATCTAGCTAAGAAAAACTGTCAAAATGCACTGAGATAAAAGACGGCCTTCAAGGACTTCAAAATTATCATATGAATCTACCTAGGTTTAGCTTTCAACTAAGAATACCAAGAGAACAAAGCAGATTTGATGATAAAAGTCAATTGGAAAGTGTCAGGGTTTTTTCCCTGTTTTGCTTGCCATGTGCTGCTGGCAGCCATTTTACTCACCTCTCTTGCTGACTCTGGTGAATAGTGTGTGATGCTGCTCATTTCCTGCACTTCCTTTTATGGCCAGACTGGTGTACATCATCCGTGTGAGACAGGATGCAGTCTCAGAATTGTGATGTCATCACTTATTATTTAAAGGGCCTCTGTTCAGTATAATTTGCCCTTGCGTTGTCTCAGACCTGTTTGTGAGAGCTCCTGTGTATAACCTGGCTGTCTGACATCCCTCCTGGTTCCTGATCCCTGGCTTGTTCACTGACTCTGCTGTTCTCCTTGTTCCTGATTCTGTCTCGTCTGACTACTCGCTTTGGCTCCTGACTTGGATCGTCTGAATACCAGCTCTGGTTTTGATTCCTGGCTTGTGGACATTTTATTATTTTTTTTCTATTAATAAAGGTGTGATTATTTTTGCACTTCTCGTCTCAGTCTGATTCCTGGCACCCTGACAGAAAGTTGTTTAAAATTACATACCCTATCTCAGGCTTGAAAGTTTATTTTTGAATAGACCGTCCCTTAAAAGGCCAGACTAATCAGTGATACAATTATGGAAGGGTCAAGTAGACTCGGTATAACTTTTATGTTTTTGAAATAAATCAGCCAGGTCTGATTCATGTCACCTTATGTGTAAGATTATTCTCCCTACTGTAGTTTAGTGATATTCCCAGAGTTAAAAAACCCTAATATTGAATCAATAAACATTGTAATGAAAAATACAATTAAACATGTGTTGAAAGGTTGCAAAAATGTTTTGCCCTTGCTCATTTAATACAGAAGGGGTTGTTTCAAACCTGTTAGATAGCAGTGACAATTTTTATTTTTTTTATTTTACTTTTTATAATGTCGTAAGCATCCAGGAGTATTTTTAACCCATTTGAATGACAGGTACATAACAAGAGCAGAAAGCTTAATTTATTGCCCCTACCTCTCTAAAAAACAGTACAGATTGTTTAGCCTCCTTAGATGAGCGTAACACACAGAGAGCAGTAAATATTTTACCCTCTTGAAAATCAGTAATACACAGATAGCAGTAATGTAACAATTCTGGAAAGACCTGTAAACCCAAATAGTAGAACCAGAAAAGCAGGCAGACCACTGAGCAATGGAGAACCTAATTGGGTGAAATACATTTGGAATGTCCACTTGGCAAAATACATATACATAAAATAAAGATAGCTTAATGGGACAGTCAATTTAAAATGTTTTATTATTTCAAAAGTTTGATAATCCCAAGGCCTGCAGGCTGACCCTCGGGACAGACAGACTCTTGAACAAGAGATCTCTGACTATTTTGAAAAAGCAGAAGTGCCATCTTTATCTGTTGAACAGGCGAGTCAACTAGATGCACCTTTTGCTGCGGGAGAGATCCTAGCAGCCATTAAAAGTCTCCCAACCGGTAAAAGCCCAGGCCCAGATGGGTTTGGCATACGCTACTATAAAAAATTTGCTGGCATACTAAAAACCCATTTGCTTCAAGTGTTTAACCAGCTCTCCGAGGCTCCTGTCCTGCCGAGTTCGATGCTTGAAGCATACATTTCGGTTATTCCTAAACCGGACAAGCCAGAGAATCTGCCTGGCAGCTACAGACCAATATCATTGCTTAACTCTGACGTTAAGATATTGGCCAAAGTAATAGCAAATCGCCTCAAATTTTTTTTGCCCCAACTGGTCTCCACGGACCAAACAGGCTTTATCCCCGCCATAGAGGCACGAGACAACACCCTCAGAGTGATTCAGCTGATCTCTCATGCACAAGCCAATTCCACTCCGCTGGTCATTGTGTCGACGAATGCGGAAAAGGCTTTCGACCGGGTCAGCTGGACCTTTATGCTGCACACCTTGAAAAAGATGGGCTTCGGGTCATATTTTACAAATTATATATTTTCGCTGTACTCCAATCTGAATGCCAAGATGCGAGTGAACGGATTGTTCTCTGAACCCTTTCGGATCTCAAATGGAACGAGACAGGGGTGTCCTCTCTCACCCCTGATTTTTGCTCTGATCATGGAGGTCCTAGCCTGTAAGATATGCATGAACCCTGTGATACGTGGAACCCGAACAGGGGGAATAGAGCATAAGTTGGCTATGTACGCCGATGATGTGCTGTTGTCTCTGGCCGATAATGATTTGTCCCTGCGGAAGTCGCTGGCTGAGTTTGTGAGGTTTGGGCGGGTATCGGACTTCTCACTTAATCTTTCCAAGTCTGAGATCTTGAACATTTCTGTGCCTGGAGATGTTTTTGCATCCAACAGCGACCGTTGTCCCCTGAGACTCGCCACAAAGCATCTGAAATATCTGGGTATCACACTGACCTCCTCGGTCAGAGAAATTGTGAATATAAACTATAAGCGTATCAGGGAGGAAACTATACGGGATTTTGCAACATGGAAGAACAAAACCATCTCCTGGATGGGCAGGATCCACATAGCTAAAATGAATATCTTACCCAGAGTCCTATATATTATGCAGGCAGTCCCTTTGTCATCAGCAGATCACATAATTCACAAAATTTAGTCGTCACTTGAGTCAAAAATCTGGAACGGTCGGAGACCAAGGATCAATAGAAGAACAATGTATCTCCCTAGAGACCAAGGAGGGGCTGGCGTCCCTCGATTGAGCGAATACCTCAAAGCTATACAAATGCAACGGTTGGTCGAGTAGTGCCATCGATCACCCAACAAAGCCTGGATAGGCTTAGACAGGGAGATTCTTCGCAGGGGCAATGTGGGATCACTCGCATGGATTAGTCCCGCGCACCGTCCTAATTGGCTCCCCCAATATCCTCTGATTGAGGATGTACTACATGGATGGGATAGGTTGATCAAGCTTAGACCACATATCTCTACTTCTGTCTAACCAGTGATGCCCATCCGTGAAAACCCAGACAATGGGTTAGCAAACAAACCTTATCCACTGGGATCTTGCTATACATTAGCTGAGAACGCAATCGTGGGCACTCTGACACGGGGCAAAATCAAGCCACAAGCAGAATTGGCTGATTGGGATTGCGACCTGTTCTCCTCATGGTACAGAATGGCGCAATTTAACCATTATCTTAGCAGCATGCGTGATAGGGAACCACTGAATAGACAGAAAACACCATTCCAAGTGCTTTGCACCTCGCCGAATTTGCCACATCGCCTCATTTCAACTCTGTATAAGCTGCTAGTAGAGGTTGGTAATGATGCACTTCCCTCCTACGTGGTTGCTTGGCAACGAGAACTGGGCCTTGAGCCTAATGCAAAAGTGTGGATATCCATATTTCGCAAAGCGAAACGAGCATCGGTTTCAATGAGGTTTCGGGAAATGCACTTCAAGTTTTTGAGCAGGTGGTACCTCACCCCACAGAAGCTGAAAAAAATATACCCACACACCGGTGGGGAGTGCTGGAGGGGCTGTGGAGAAGAGGGGTCCATGCTACATATCTGGTGGCAATGCCCCCATATACAACCTTTCTGGAATGAAGTGTTCCAAGACTGTAGTAGATTATTGGAAATCGTCCTACCCCCAGACCCTAAATATCTCATATATCATGAATTACCTAAAATTGCCATGGACGCAAAGCGCCACCTATTCCTTCTGATGTTAAACTGCGCAAAGGGATTGTTCCAAGACATTGGAAATCGCTACACATACCAAACCTTGGGGAGTGGAGAGCCGGGGTCTGGGATCTATTGAGCCGGGAGAGGTTCCACTATCTAAAGACTGGGAGACTTGAAACACATGAATATATGACTCTGATCTGGGAGGGTAAAGAGATATAGATACTACAAGAATATTAGAATGTAGGCGGAATGCTGTGATGGGACTCGTGAAGTACTTGGATTTTCTGGGCTTAAAATATTATAAACATTATATTTATTCACCCCCCCTTTTTTTTCTTCTTTTCTTTCTTCTTCTCTCCCTCCTTGTCCCCACTCATCTGCCCCTCCTTCCTTTCCTCCCCTCCCCGCTATTGTGCTTCCCCTCCTCCGCTCCCTCCCTTCCCCCTACTCTCTTTCCCTCTCCCTCTAACTGTTTCTGTATACTATACAGAAGATTTCAAAGATTGCCTGGGGCTGGCGCCTGCCGCTGTTGGATTTACCTACACCCAACACTATAGAACAACAGCTTTTGTTAGGTTATAAACCTAGGGTGTCTGGGCCCGATGCTGTCAGCCGCAAACATTTGTGCTTACTATTGGCAAGTTGCAAAGTTGATTTTACCGCAATGAACACACCAAATGTAACAATATGGTTATTTGTCAATCTTTTACCATGGCTTGTTTCTGTTGATATGATATAGCTACTTTGGCTATTAAGATGCTGTCATTTATCTTGAATGTAAAAAGATGTAATTGTATATGAGTTAATTCAATAAAGCTTATTATTATTAAAAAAAAAAAAAAGTTAGATAATCCCTTTATTACCCATTCCCCAGTTTTGAAGTCTTGTATCTAAGCCTCTGCCGACTGACCCCTTATCTCAGTACTTTAGACAGACTTGTATTTTAGCCAGTCAGTGATGACTCTTAAATAACTCAATGGGAGTGAGTACAGTGTTATCTATATATCTATATGGCATACATGAACTAGCACTGTCTAACTGTAAAAAACTGTAAAAATGCACTTAGATAAGAGGTGGTTTTCAAGGGTTTAGAAATCAGTTGGAACCTACCGAGGTATAACTTTCAAAAAAGAATACCAAGAGAATAAAGCAAATTTAATGATAAAAGTAAATTGGAAAGTTGTTTAATATTGCATGCCCTATCCGAATCATGAAAGTTTAATTTTGACTAGACTTTCCCTTTTAAGCCTTAGCAACTGACAAAAGAGAAACAAATTAATTACAGACAGTTCACCAAGGGGCAAAACAAAGGTTCAAACAGAAGTCAAATCCAGATAGTCCAAAACATGGCACAAAGGGTTAACGCAGATCAAGGGTCACTGTCCATGCAGAGGTCAGATTCAAAAGTAAAGAATATGCCAAGGGAAGCAGTCGCAGGTAAAGCTGAGTTAAATAGCTGTCAGAAGACCATGGAGTAGATGAAAACATTCACAGAAGAATATTTGTTCCAGTTATGTCTTCAAGACACTAACATATATGAGCAGACAACTTCACAAAATACATTGCTGGTGTCCAGTTAAGGTTAACAATTCCAAGTGGTTATTTTACATCTTAGGTGCTTGTAATGCCCAAAAAACTGTGCGTTTATCACAGCCTTAGATGATATAACACATAACAAGTGTTTAATTCCCTGCATGCAGATAGCATATGTAGACCATTTAAGCATGGGCAGTATGTGTCTATAACATACTTGCCTGGAGTTCATTGCTCCTCCCTCTGTATTTTCTTTCTGATTCTACTGTGGGCTTTTACTTTTAAAAATAAGACATTTGTTGTTTCAATATAACCACCAACAGTATAAATGAACACTGAGAATGTGCAAGAGAGTAGCACATGTGCCATTGCACTTCTTTCTGGCTGGAACTATCATAGAAAACCATTGTCATATTCATATATTATTAAGTTTCGGTAACTTTATTTAATATACTAGCTGCTTAGACTGTTAATAATATATATAATGCCCTCTAAGATAATCAGGGCTTTATTAACCCAGTAACTGGGATAATAGCCTCTTGTTGCACCCCTTCCTGTTATCACAACACAAACACAAATTTTAACGTTTATGGGCCAGATTACAAGTGGTGTGCCATTATTTTTCTCCCAAGCACTAACTGTGTTCAAAGTAAAATATTAGTGCAGCTGGATTAGCGCACATATTAAAAGATAAAAGTAAAAAGTTAGCACATGAGCGAAAGACCCAGAAGCGTTAACTATAGGACTTCGGATGTTGCAATGATGCTAAGTCCTTCGCCACCATATAATTCTATATTTCAACATGTAATATTAGCGCTATTTATCATGTTCTCGATTTCCATAAAAAATATAGGTTGCGCTAGAGAGATGTGGCTGCGCTAACCCTTCTCTGGTAAATGGGATTTGCCATGGCCTTGTAACATCAAAAATACTTACGGCTAGATTACGAGTTTTGTCGGTAAAAACTTGCGTTGCTAACGAGCCTTTCTTTCCAGCGCTCACTTTAATCAATGCTGGTATTACAAGTTTTCTGAATGGCTGCGTTAGCCTCAGGAAAGTGAGCGTTGAGCAAATTTAGCGCAACTTCTCATTGTAATACCAGTGTTGCTTACGGTAGCGGTAAACTGGCTAAAACGTGCTCGTGCACGATTTCCCCATGGGAAACAATGGGGCTGAGACGGCTGAAAAAAAACCTAACACCTGCAAAAAAGCAGCGTTCAGCTCGTAAAGCAGCCCCATTGTTTCCTATGGGAAAATACTTTCTAAGTCTACACCTAACAACCTAACATGAACCCCGAGTCTAAACACCCCTAACCTTACACTTATTAACCCCTAATCTGCCGCCCCTGACATCCTCACCACCTATGTTATATTATTAATCCCTAATCTGCCGCTCTTATTTTAGTTTAAAATATTGTAATTTCTTTTTTGTTTTCTGTAATTTAGTGTTTGTTTGTTTTTTCGTAATTTAGTTTATTTAATTTAATTGTATTTAATTGTAGGTAGTTTAGGTAATTAATTTAATTATAGAGTAGTGTTAGGTGTAATTGTAACTTAGGTTAGGGTTTATTTTACAGGTATATTTGTATTTATTTTATCTAGGTAGTTATTAATTAGTTAATAACTATTTAATAACTATTGTGCCTAGTTAAAATAAATACAAAGTTGCCTGTAAACTAAAAATAAATCCTAAAATAGCTACAATGTAACTATTAGTTATATTGTAGCTATATTAGGGTTTATTTTACAGGTAAGTATTTAGTTTTAAATAGGAATAATTTATTTAATTATAGTCATTTTATTTAGATTTATTAAAAATAGATTTAAGTTAGGGGGTGTTAGGGTTAGCAAACGAAAAAAGGTAGATGGGTGCGCTGGGCCAAACTGATTACCACACACCCCCTTAAAAGACAAAAATCCCTGCAATTGTCTAGATTATAGTGAACAGATAAAAATGGAAATAAGGGAGGCGCTCAAAGCTAAAGGTATCAACACTAAAACAAATTTAATAAAACATATTAATGATCACAGATATAAATACAAAGGGACGTCTCCCCAAAATAAATTAAGCTAATATCCTAAAAAGTCTATTGACCGCTAATATCCTAAAAAGTCTATTGATCGCTAAAACTAATTCATATTTAAAAAACAAACAAGATAATCGGCAGTGCCTATGTAGTAATTATGATTCAGGCAGAAATAAATGTTATTTTTAAAACACCAAAACAAATGACAGTGTTCCGTAATTGAAATACCACCAAGCTGCCTTATTAGAGAAAAGCCGTAGCTGCCAAATATAGTGTTTAGAGAAATGAATCCGTTGTCCAAAGTTCTCTTACTTTGTAAGATATTTGTGTGTCAACACCAAAAAGCCGTGTACTTTACCAAGTTGTAGACTTGTCAGTTGCTGGTCTTACTCCCTCGCCCGGTCCTCACCTCGAGCGGGGCTGACTGCAGCTTTGGCGTCTGACGTCACAGAAAGGTGTTCCGGCTGAAGGTAGAGGCCGATTCCTGCGCTCCCCTCTATGCGCTGTACTCCCGGTCCTCTTTGGAAAGCCCTGCACTTAGTGCTAGTAGCACGCAGGGGGCTGAATGGGTTTCACAAGCTGGCAGCGTGTTAAGATATGTAGTGCATGTTAAGATATGTAGTGCAAGGTGTTAGGCATTGGTGGACACCAATGCCTAACACCTTGCACTACATATCTTAACACGCTGCCAGCTTGTGAAACCCATTCAGCCCCCTGCGTGCTACTAGCACTAACTAGTGTTTGCGAGGCAGGAGTGCGGCGGTTTAGGGGTTAATACATTTATTATAGTGGCGGCGATGTCCGGTCGGCAGATTAGGGGTTAATAATTGTAGGTAGGTGGCGGCGATGTTGGGGGCGGCAGAGTAGGGGTTAATAACTATAATGTAGGTGTCGGCGATGTTAGGGGCAGCAGATTAGGGGTTCATAGGTATAATGTAGGTGGCGGCGATGTCCGGTCGGCAGATTAGGGGTTACATTTTTTTATTTTAGTGTTTGCGATGTGGGTGGGGGCTTGGTTTAGGGGTTAATAGGTAGTTTATGGGTGTTAGTGTACTTTGTAGCACTTTAGTTAAGAGCTTTATGTTCCGGCGTTAGCCCATAAAACTCTTAACTACTGACTTTTAAATGGGGTATGGGTCTTGGAGGTAGAGGCTGTACCACTCACTTTTTCCAAGACTTGTAATACTGGCGTTAGGAAAATCACATTAAAAAGATAGGATACGCAATTGACGTAAAGGGATTTGTAGTATGGAAAAGTCGCGGAAGAAAAGTGAGCGGTACACCTGTACGTGCCAGACTCGTAATACCAGCGGGCTTTAAAAAGCAGCGTTAGGACCCCTTAACGCTGCTTTTTAAGGCTGACGCCAAACTCGTAATCTAGCCGTTACACTTTTATGGGTCAATTCAGTAAATTTAAATACTTATTGCAATTATAATTTTTAATACAGGCAACAAAGTTGGATAAATACCATGACCATGTGATGTATTCTATTTCATCTAAAAACTAATCAAAGAATTTATATATAACCATCCTGATAGATTTTAAATAAGAATTTTAAGAAATAAACACAATGATGTATTTAGAGAGTATCCACAGTGAACTTAATCACATATTTATCCCATCCACAATAACCGGCACCGGCACCTTACTGAGCATTCAAATTGTTTCAAGAACCTCTAGAATCTTCCCTTTAGAGTTTTCTTGGGGTGCTCAGTTCCGATGAGATATATTTATATTTAAATCTATCATCTACCCCCCCCCCCCCTCTCTCGCTCTCTCTATATTTATATATATATAACAGGTAACATTTTCTTCTGTTTCTTCTATTTAAAGGTACAATCTACACAAAAAGTGTTATTGTTTAAAAAGATAGGTAATGCCTTTACTACCCATTCCTTAGCTTTGCACAACCAACATTGTTAGATTAATATACTTTGTAACATTTAAACCTCTACATTTCCGCCTAAAGGGACACCCAAGTCAAAATGAAACTTTCATGATTCAGATAGAGCATTCAATTTTAAACAACTTTCTTTTTATATTTAAACTTTTTGAGTCACCATCTCCTACTGAACATGTGCAGAATAAATGTGAATGCATTTGTGATTGGCTGATGGCTGTCACATGGTACGTTTTTAGGCTGAAATAGACATAACTTTTAAAATTGTCAAAAAAAATCTACTACTCATTTGAAGTTCAAACTAAGTGCTATTGCATTGTCTTGTTATCTTGCATTTGTTCATTATGCATTTCTACTGTGTTGAATGGTCCTTTAATCACACGCTTTTGTATTTGCTTTTCAAAACAGGAGAATGCTAGTTCATGTGGGTCATATAGATAACAATGTGTTCACACCCGGGGAGTTTTTTAAGAGTTAGCACAACACAGCACTAATTGGCTAAAATGCAAGTCTATAGATCACAAATCAAGTCATATGATCAGGGGGCTGTCAGAAGATGATTAGATACAAGGTAATCACAGAGGTAAAAAGTGTATTAAAGGGACAGTCTAGGCCAAAATAAACTTTCATGATTCAGATAGAGCATGTAATTTTAAACAATTTTCCAATTTACTTTTATCACCAATTTTGCTTTGTTCTCTTGGTATTCTTAGTTGAAAGCTTAACCTAGGAGGTTCTTATGCTAATTTCTTAGACCTTGAAGCCCACCTCTTTCAGATTGCATTTTAACAGTTTTTCACCACTAGAGGGTGTTAGTTCACATATTTCATATAGATAACACTGTGCTCGTGCATGTGAAGTTATCTGGGAGCAGGCACTGATTGGCTAGACTGCAAGTCTGTCAAAAGAACTGAAAAAAGGGGCAGTTTGCAGAGGCTTAGATACAAGATAATCACAGAGGTTAAAAGTATATTATTATAACTGTGTTGGTTATGCAAAACTGGGAAACGGGTAATAAAGGGATTATCTATCTTTTAAAACAATAAAACTTCTGGTGTAGACTGGCCCTTTAATATAACAGAGGTGGTTATGCAAATCTGGGGAATGGGTAATAAAGGGATTGTCTGTCTTTTATAACAATAACAATGATATTGTAGACTGTCCCTTTAATCTATTACTTTATGCACCTTTGGTTTTAGCGGACTTTGTCTTAGCGCACCTTTGGGTTATTACTCGAGTGAAAGCCAGAACAGGGTTTGGTAGCACATACCATTTAAGTATTTGAGGAGAATGGTCACATTATCTGAACTCCAAATGATAGCATGCTTGAGACTTTCTCTCGAGCGATAATGTTTATCTTTCAACTTTTAATAAGAGCGCAACAATAAGAGCACTACTGATTTAACTTGAACTTTGCATTCCAATGTAACATCTAAATATTGATTCTAATAGTGTGTGACATTCAAAAATCAAATCTTAATTTATATTTGGTGAATGTATTATTCAAATTTTTGAACAACAACATTTCAATATATAAATATATTAATATTTGAATGTTAATTATTTTAGAATTCAAGGTAAAATTGTGGAAATCAGTACTCAAGTGTAATATTTGAATGTTAAAAGTCAATATTCGTATATTAACCTCTGTTCTACCAAAATATTAGGGGGTCGATCCGATATAAAGCGTCGCCCGCAAAAGCCGGCGACGCCAATATTTGCGCGGATTTGGTATCACATATACGGCGTAACCTAGAAGTTACGCCCGTATATTTCTGCCGTCGCCCGCAGTTTTTTGGGCCATAGGCAGGTATACCAAACCCGCGCAGTTTGGTATCCAATATGCAGCGTAAGGACTTACGTGGCGAAAATGGAGAAAACTTACTCCATTTTCACCTCGCCACAAAAAGCAGCCGTAAGAAGCCTTACGCTGACTATTGGAGCCCCGTAACTCCCTAAACTAACTAGAAAATAAACCTAACACCTAACGCATGCGCAATGTCTATCTCCCTGTCAACCGCGATCTGCTAAAATAAACCTAACACCTAACGCATGCGCAATGTCTATCTACCTGTCAACCGCGATCCCCCCCCCCGAAATCCCTAATAAAGTTATTACCCCCTAAACCGCCGCTCCCGGACCCCGCCGCCATCTACATAAACTAACCCCCTACTGTGAGCCTCTAAAACCGCCGCCATCTACCTTATCTATCCCCTAATCTGACCCCTTACACCGCCGCCACCTATATAAAAATGATTAACCCCTAATGTAAGCCCCTTACACCGCCGCCATCTCTATTAAAATGATTAACCCCTAATTTAATCTACCTACCCCGCCGCCAGCTATATTATCTATATTAACCCTAAGTATATTATAGTTAATATAGGTATTACATTATATATATTAACTATATTAACCCTAATTATATTAGGGTTAATATAGTTAATATAGTTACTATAGTATTTATATTAACTATATTAACTCTATCTAACCCTAACTAAATTTATATTAAATTAATCTAATTCATTTATAAACTAAAATATTCCTATTTAAATCTAAATACTTACCTATAAAATAAACCATAAGATAGCTACAATATAATTAATAATTACATTGTAGCTATGTTAGGGTTAATATTTATTTTACAGGTAAATTGTTAATTATTTTAACTAGGTATAATAGATATTAAATAGTTATTAACTATTTAATATCTACCTAGTTAAAATAATTACCCAATTACCTGTAAAATAAATCCTAACCTAAGTTACAAATACACCTACACTATCAATAAATTTAATAAACTACTAACATCTATCTAAAAATACAATTAAATTAACTAAAATAAATTACAAAAAAAAACAAACACTAAATTACAAAAAATAAAAAAAAGATTACAAGATATTTAAGCTAATTACACCTATTCTAAGCCCCCTAATAAAATAATAAACCCCCAAAATAAAAAAAATTCCCTGCCCTATTCTAAATTCAACAAATTTCAAAGCTCTTTACCTTACCAGCCCTTAAAATGGCCTTTTGTGGGGCATGCCCCAAAGAATTCAGCTCTTTTGCATACAACAAATACAATCCCCCCCCCCCATTACAACCCACCACCCACATACCCCTATTCTAAAACCACCCAAACCCCCCTTAAAAAAGCCTAACACTACCCCCCTGAAGATCTCCCTACCTTGTCTTCACCACACCGGGCCGAACTCCTGATCCGATCCGGGCGATGTCTTCCTCCAAGCGGCAAAGAAGAATTCTTCCTCCGGCGATGTCTTCCTCCAAGCGGCAAAGAAGAATTCTTCCTCCGGCGACGTCTTCCTCCAAGCGGCAGCAAAGTCTTCATTCTTCCGGCGGCATCTTCAATCTTCTTTCTTCGCTCCGCCGCCGCGGAGCATCCATCCCAGCCGACTGCTGAACTTGGAATGATGTACCTTTAAATGACGTCATCCAAGATGGCGTCCGCCGAATTCCAATTGGCTGATAGGATTCTATCAGCCAATCGGAATTAAGTTAAAAAAATCTGATTGGCTGATTGAATCAGCCAATCAGATTCAAGTTCAATCTGATTGGCTGATCCAATCAGCCAATCAGATTGAGCTCGCATTCTATTGGCTGTTCCGATCAGCCAATAGAATGCGAGCTCAATCTGATTGGCTGATTGGATCAGCCAATCGGATTGAACTTGAATCTGATTGGCTGATTCAATCAGCCAATCAGATTTTTTTAACTTAATTCCGATTGGCTGATAGAATCCTATCAGCCAATCGGAATTCGGCGGACGCCATCTTGGATGACGTCATTTAAAGGTACATCATTCCAAGTTCAGCAGTCGGCCGGGATGGATGCTCCGCGGCGGCGGAGCGAAGAAAGAAGATTGAAGATGCCGCCGGAAGAATGAAGACTTTGCTGCCGCTTGGAGGAAGACGTCGCCGGAGGAAGAATTCTTCTTTGCCGCTTGGAGGAAGACATCGCCCGGATCGGATCAGGAGTTCGGCCCGGTGTGGTGAAGACAAGGTAGGGAGATCTTCAGGGGGGTAGTGTTAGGCTTTTTTAAGGGGGGTTTGGGTGGGTTTAGAATAGGGGTATGTGGGTGGTGGGTTGTAATGGGGGGGGGGGGTATTGTATTTCTTGTATGCAAAAGAGCTGAATTCTTTGGGGCATGCCCCACAAAAGGCCCTTTTAAGGGCTGGTAAGGTAAAGAGCTTTGAAATTTGTTGAATTTAGAATAGGGCAGGGAATTTTTTTTATTTTGGGGGTTTATTATTTTATTAGGGGGCTTAGAATAGGTGTAATTAGCTTAAATATCTTGTAATTTTTTTTTATTTTTTGTAATTTAGTGTTTGTTTTTTTTTGTAATTTAGTTTAGTTAATTTAATTGTATTTTTAGATAGATGTTAGTAGTTTATTAAATTTATTGATAGTGTAGGTGTATTTGTAACTTAGGTTAGGATTTATTTTACAGGTAATTGGGTAATTATTTTAACTAGGTAGATATTAAATAGTTAATAACTATTTAATATCTATT
The DNA here is from genome assembly GCF_027579735.1 of Bombina bombina. Taxonomy (NCBI): domain Eukaryota; kingdom Metazoa; phylum Chordata; class Amphibia; order Anura; family Bombinatoridae; genus Bombina; species Bombina bombina. Next base: position 194,841,377 of record NC_069508.1, on the reverse strand, counting down.
ATACCTAGTTAAAATAATTAACAATTTACCTGTAAAATAAATATTAACCCTAACATAGCTACAATGTAATTATTAATTATATTGTAGCTATCTTATGGTTTATTTTATAGGTAAGTATTTAGATTTAAATAGGAATATTTTAGTTTATAAATGAATTAGATTAATTTAATATAAATTTAGTTAGGGTTAGATAGAGTTAATATAGTTAATATAAATACTATAGTAACTATATTAACTATATTAACCCTAATATAATTAGGGTTAATATAGTTAATATATATAATGTAATACCTATATTAACTATAATATACTTAGGGTTAATATAGATAATATAGCTGGCGGCAGGGTAGGTAGATTAAATTAGGGGTTAATCATTTTAATAGAGATGGCGGCAGTGTAAGGGGCTTAGATTAGGGGTTAATAATTTTAATATAGATGGCGGCGGTGTTAAGGGCTCACTTTAGGGGGTTATAGATATAATATAGCTGGCGGCGGGGTACGGGAGCGGCGGTTTAGGGGTTAATAACTTTATTAGGTTGCGGCGGGGTAAAGGAGCGGCGGTTTAGGGGTTAATAGCTTTTTTATTGTTAGGCTAGTGAGGGGGGATAGCGGATAGAGGGTTAGACAGTGCGGGCTATGTTAGGGAGGCGTGTTAGACAGTGCGGGCTATGTTAGGGAGGCGTGTTAGACAGTGCGGGTGTTTTAGACTTTAGTCAGGTTTTATAGGCGCCGGCAGATTCTAACGTGGCGCAAGTCACTGGCGACGCCAGAAATTTGTACTTACGCAGATTTCTGGACATCGCTGGTTTGTGAGACTTACGGCACGTTAGCATCTGACGGCGACCTATATGTAGTGGCTCGAGTTGCGAGCTGAAACTGCGGGCGACGCCGGTTCCCTCGCTTGCGCCGCAAACTGCGATCGATATCGGATCGCGCCCTAGAATGGCAGAAGATTTGTGCAACAATTTAAATGACAAAATTCAAACACTGACCTTTAAAACAAATATTAACATTTTGTAGCAAAAAATAGCAATAAATATATTTGCCTTTTATAGTATCTTTACAATACAAAAATATTAGAGTCACTCGAGAGCACTGGTTTTCAAACCTGTCCCCAGGCCTCCCTAGCAGGACAGATTTTAAGGATATTGAAACTGGAACACAGGCGAAATAATCAGCTGATTAGTAAACATGATTATTTTACCTGCTCACACCCAAAGTAACCCTGAAAATTATGTTAGGGAGACATGTGGACAGGTTTGAAAATCAGTTCTCAAAAGCTTCAACAAAAATGACTACAATGTCCTATAAATTATACTCTTACAGAGAGAAATTCTGTTTATACCATTTGCCTTTATGTAAAAAAAAAGTGTTAAATGAAAGGATTCTTTCTTCTTTTTCCAGTTTGTTGGCTTCCAGACAATTCTATACAAAAATGTCTCAACATATTTAGTACTGACATTTAAAAATTATAAATCATACCCTGAATATGATCTGCTGATGTGAATAAAACAGATGCTCTACTGCCACTCTGTTTTTTTGACTTAAGCGTTTTAGACATCTGTAATGATCAAAAGGTGAGTTGTGTAAGAACTGGAAATCCAATTTGGCTTATTCTATGTTTTTATTTCAAGAAAGACAGAATAACTGACATCACATACAGTATATACTGTGTCTGGAGGGAATAAAGCTATACATCTGCAGGGTAGAGAAGTCCTTTGAATATCCTTGTGTGCAATGTTTGGGCATTAAACAAACTATTCATGTGTATTTCCAGGTACAAGAGACTTGCAACCTGTATTTGTAAACGTGCACCAAGTTATAAAGGTCAGGTTCCACTGCAGTCAATTAAAGGGATATACTACAGTCTATTTAATTGCAATAAATAATAACTAAGCAGGTTATGCATAATAGATGGTCTCTGTCAAATACAGGTAGCCCTCAGCTTACGCCGGGGTTAGGTTCCAGGAGGAATGGTTGTAAATTGAAACCGTTGTAAACTGAAACCCAGTTTATAATGTAAGTCAATGGGAAGTGAGGGAGTTAGGTTCCAGGCCCCTCTCAAAATTGTCATTAGTAACACCTAATACATTACTTTTAAAGCTTTGAAATGAAGACTTTAAATGTTAAACAGCATTATAAACCTAAAAATATAGATTGTATCATCATCAAAGCAAGTTTAATGAACAAAAACATCACCTAATAAAAATATCACACAACAGACTGCATCATCATCAAACTAAGTTTAATGAACAAAAACATTTGCTAAACATCACCTAATAAAATAATTACACAACAGACTGCATCATCATCAAACTAAGTTTAATGAACAAAAACGTTTTTTTTTACTTGCATTTTTCTGCAATCAGTTCTCTGCATTGTTAGTATGTTAGATAATATTGGGTTTACACATATTCTATGCATTTCAATCTGCAGTGATTAATAAGCAGTTAGGCACCCTCACCTCAAGCAGCTGGACAGGAAGATAATAGGGAAATGGCTGCTAAATTTTGCTCGATAGAGCTGGTCTGATCTGTGTACACAGATCAATTTAAGGCTGTTAAGTTGCATAACTTTGCTGCAAAACAAGCGGGCAGCTCCACCTACTGGCTATTTTAATTAGTACACTTTGCTTTCCAAAGCTTTTCAATAGCAGTCACATGACTTAAAAAAAAGGTTGTCAATCTGAAATGGCGCAAATTGAACCAGCGTAAAACGAGGGCCACCTGTACTGGAAATTGTGGGTGTAATTTGGCTATTGATAAATAATTGTAGTAAAAAGGATGTTAATTTGTTATAAAAACGTAAAGACTTGGCTGATATGTTGTTCTATAGCAAAACAACAGAAATGTCTTGTAATTAGTGTGTTTACTGACCCTTCAGTGCAGGTCTTTTGCACTAATGGTAATCTTCTATATCTTAAAGGGGTATGTGACCCATCATGTTAAAGAGCAGACCCTCTCTCTCAAATGAAAGGTCATTTGTTCCTCTAACACAAATGGGGGAGTGAAAGATGGGGCTCTGTTTTAGCCCATTCCCAGCTGTGCTAAAGAGCACTTTGCATTTTACGTTATTGTCATCCAACCCCTCATTTAAAAGGGCAGACTCAAGTGAGGGTCTTGTACTTGTAAAGTGATCACCACACAATGGTAATAACCTGAAAAAAGTAAAAAAAAAAAAAAAAAAAAACACAGTTACAACACTTAGGGCTAGTGTGTGTGTGCATTGGAGCCCTTTGCAGTCAAATACCTGAAAACAAGAACAAAATATTTTTATTCAATATTTATATTTAATAATGGTTTTACCTCTGTATTTACTGTAAATATTTCACATTCCAATGTTCTTCACATTGGGGAATATTTTCTAAGTATTTTTAAATAAATAATTCTACATATATATCTGTGTATATACAGTATATATATATTCTAGTCCTTAATGTGCAGTTTAACCTATGGGAGGGGTATCTGTAAGAGGCCCTATCTTACCTTCTGCTTGTGCTAAAGGGACAAGTGACCCCTCATTTCCAAGAGCAGATTCTTGTTCCTCAAACACAAACATGGGGAAAATTGGGGCTGTTTGAGAACAAGGTCCATTACTGATCCCTGTGAGTTGTTCATCCTTGTGCTACTACTTTCACTGGCTTGTACAGTCATTTCCTATGTGGCAATGTATTATAAGACTTTGCAAAATCAAAATAGACCACATAAACTAATTTGTCTTTGCCCTGGTTTCTTCTTACTTCCTCTGATAAATAGATTATATTAGTTTGCTTTGATTGACTGATCATGAAACTGTGTTGAGCCTCCTTCTTTTATATGATCTTGAATATAATCCGTAATTGTTGCTAGTAACCATCCCAGTACTGGTATCAGATGTCTATAACTCCCTAGGTGATCTGTGGTTTAGTTTTTAAACAATGGACTGCAGTAGCTTTCCACCAGTTCTCTGGTAACAAACCTTAAGAGATTGAGTGTTGAAAACTATGAGCAGCAGTTTGACTCTCACAGAGTTACATCCTCTTTATAATATTTGGATGTTCTCCAGATTTTTGACAAATACTAATAGTCATTGTAGCAATTTTTGTTACTGCAAAATAATATCTCATATGTAAAGAGAAGCAATTGGTCATATGAACATATAATTAAAAAATTATCAACAAAATGGGCTTCCTTCGGAGCAAATGTAATGTATTTTTTAACTTTAGATAAGTAATAATATTATTGCCCTTATTCTTCTCTCTTGTATTTTTTCATAATAATTGTGATCTTACACAGTCACATATAGAGCGCGATTACAATTGGCTGCATTTGATAGTACAGGGTGCGTTATCAATTGCATGGCCTCGTGCAAGAAATAATCTGGTAAGTGAAACTTTTAACCAAAGTATCTCAACGAGGCTGAAGCTTTTTTAGTGCTTTTAATGTATAGCACAGGGAGCACTATTAGATCATCATTGTCCTTATAACATATAGCACAGGGAGCTATTCATTGTGTTTATAATGTATAGCACAGGGAGCACTATTAGATCATCATTGTACTTATAATGTATAGCACAGGAAATGCTATTAGATCATCATTGTCCTTATAATGTAGCGCACAGGGAGCGCTATTAGATCATCATTGTCCTTATAATGTATAGCACAGGGAGCGCTATTAGATCATCATTGTCCTTATAATGTATAGCACAGGGAGCGCTATTAGATCATCATTGTGCTTCTAATGTATAGCACAGCGAGCGATATTATATCATCATTGTCCTTTTAATGTAGTGCACAGGGAGCGCTATTAGATCATCATTGTGCTTATAATGTATATCACAGGGAGTACTATTAGATCCTCATTGTGCTTATAATGTATAGCACAGGGAGCGCTATTAGATCATTATTGTGCTTTTAATGTATAGCACAGGAATCGCTATTAGATCATCATTGTCCTTATAATGTATAGCACAGGGAGCGCTATTAGATCATCATTGTGTTCATAATGTATAGCACAGGGAGCGCTATTAAATCATCATTGTGCTTATAATGTATAGCACAGGGAGCTCTATTAGATCATCATTGTCCTTTTAATGTAGCGCACAGGGAGCACTATTAGATCATTATTGTCCTTATAATGTATAGCACAGGGAGTGCTATTAGATCATCATTGTGCTTTTAATGTATAGCACAGGGAGTGCTATTAGATCATCATTGTCCTTTTAATGTAGCGCACAGGGAGCACTATTAGATCACTATTGTCCTTATAATGTATAGCACAGTGAGCGCTATTAGATCATCATTATCCTTATAATGTATACCTGTCAGGGTGCCAGGAATGAGACTGAGACGAGAAGTGCATAAATATTCACACCTTTATTAAAAGCAAAAAATAATTAAAAAGTACACAAGGAAGGGGGAGGTGCAAGTGTGACGTCATCACGCAGCGCGGCGAGGTGCAGAGCAGAGCTGCACATGTGAGATAGCCGACGCTACTCCTAAGGTGGTAAGGAGACGGAACTACGGCGGATATCAGGCCGTGTCTCCAGCCCTGCTTTAGGGAGGCATACTGCTGGATGGATGGATACCGTGAGGCCAGTCCGGTCCAACAGTGGGGCCTGTGAGTAACGCCGGGCAGAGGTGGTGGCCAAGCTGCAGTCACAAAGCATGGGAAAGGTCTATGGGCGTGTGAGGAGCAGGTGCCCTGACCTAGGAGCAGAACCAGGAGTGGAAGTGGTAGGAGGAGGATCCTGGACTGCACTTAGTCTCTCAGAGGGAGGCTTTCACCCCCGGATGATAGGGCTGCATGGGCCCTGGATGCATGGATACCTGGATACATGGAGAGAGGTAAAGAGCCCAAGGCTGGAGACTTAAAACTATAGCAAATTGCTGTGACTGTTGAAATATATTTTATACTGTGAATTACTGCCACTTTTTTTTTTTTTTTAACAAACTATCCTCTCTCCATCTTATATAAATCGCTAATCCCATTGCTAAGAAAGGGAGAAAAGGGACTTATAAAGCCAACTATCCGCCTGTGTAGAAGTGTAAAGCAGGGGTGAGAAAAACATACTGCTTTCTATCTGTTTTTTTTTTTTTTCTTCCCTTTTCTTACTGGCTTGGAGACATACTATAAAGATTTTAAAATGCCATTAAAACATATAAGAGTGGCTATCTAAATCCACCTAGTATTTGATTGATGGATAAGTATCTTAAGCAGCAAAAAATGTCTCCTAAGTTAAAGGTTATAGACAAGAAGATCAATAAATCAATAAATTCTCCTAATAAATCCTGCGCAGAAGAAAAAACTCCTGAGGCCTTGGATGCCACAACAATTGCTATGCAGGTATCTGAGCTGATTATACCTAAGATCGAAGAAGTGAATGCACGACTAGACGCCATCATGGGGGAAATAAGAGCTCAAAATGAGAGAATAAGCTATTTGGAACAAAGGATTTCAGACTATGAGGATAGTCAAACCATATTAAATGCAAAATTGGAAGAAGTAATCTCACAAAACAAAATTCTTACAAATAAGATGGAAGACTCCGAAAACAGAGCAAGGCGCAACAACCTGCGAATAATTGGGCTGCCTGAAACAATAAAATCTCAGGATCTAAAAAAGTTCGTGGAAGAAACTCTCCCAAGTCTGATGGCTATTCAACAACAAAAGTCACTGTTCACTGTGGAAAGAGTGCACAGATTGGGTAGAGAGCAAGAGGGGACGGAGCAAGGCATAAAGAGATCGCGACCAGTGATTGCCAAATATCTTAACTACCAAGGAAAGAATGAGCTTATTCAAGCATTCAGAAAACAACAACCCCTACAATTTAATGGAGCTAGAATCCTAATATTCCAGGACTTCTCAGCAGAGACTTCACTTAAAAGGAGGAAATTTTCCCCTATTTGTTCTCAACTAGCACAGGAGAAGAGATTTTTTTCCTTAATGTACCCTGCCAAACTTAGAATTAAGTCTGGACCCAATACCTATATATTTGAAACCCCAGAAGCCGCACAATTGTTCTTAGAGAATGAATCAAAACATTGAGCTTGATTTAATGAGAGTCCTTGATTTATTGATTTATAAATTTTTTTTTTTTTTTTTTTTTTTTTTTTCCTCCATGTCTTTTTTAAGGAGAAACGGTTTTTTTTTGGTTTTTGTTTTTTTTCCTTCTCCATGTCTCTTTTAAGGAGAAACAGGTTTTTTTTTTTTTTTTTTTTTTTTTTCTTTCTCCATGTCTCTTTTAAGGAGAAACGTTTTTTTTTTTTTTTTTTCAGCTTCACCTAGTAAACACGATTTTCACTGTTTTATAGATACAATGTATAAAGATATTTATGTATTAGGAATTGAGATATGCACACAGTTTTAATTAAGGTTAGGATATATATTTTGATTTATTTTTGTGAATTTGTTGTTGAAGGATTTAAACGATTTGATGTACAAATTCTATCTACTGGTTTATATCACCATTTTTCTTTTTGTTATAATGTGTATGTCTGTGGTTCTTTTTTTTGAAACACACACAAAAGGTCCACCCGAGGATGATATTACGAATATTTTGACACAATTTTGTGAAATTGAACTAAAAAAGTCTATTTGTTGTTATAGAAATGGTTTCAGCTTCACTCAGTAAACACGATTTTCACTGTTCTATAGATACAATGTATAAAGGTATTTATGTATTAGGAATTGAGATATACACCACAATTTTAATTAAGGTTAGGATATATACTTTGATTTATTTTTGTGAAACTGTTTTTGAAGGATTTAACTCTGACGATAGAAATGATTTGATGTACAAATTCTATCTATTGGCTTATATTACCATGTTTCTTTTTGTTATAAATGTGTATGTTTGTGGTTTTTTTTTTTTTTTCTTCTCCTCCTCTCTCTCCCACCCATCCACATATCCTTGGGCAATTTGTTATATACAGTGTTGCGCCTTCCAATTTGGGTTTTATTCCATCTTTCTACTTAGCGATAAGATATCCTGCAAACTTAGCTTCAAAAATAAACATAGTTAGAAGATAAAGGTTATCTCATGGAATGTGGGAGGAATTCACTCCCCCATTAAAAGGAAAGCGGTGATAAACTTTCTAAGTAAGAAGGCACTGGACATCATTTGTCTACAGGAGACCCATCTCTCCGATGTCGAACATAACAAACTTAAGATACGTGGGTTTTCGCAAACATTTTTCGCTTCATATAGGAAAGCAGCCAGAGGGGTGATGATCTTGATCCATAAAAACCTTGGACAAGAAAGCATTAAAGTAGTGAGAGATAGAGAGGCCAGGTATATAATGGTCAGAATGAAGATTCAAAATCAATTCTTCTTAATAGTTAACTTGTATGGCCCTAATAGTCCCGATGTTGCATTCTGGACCCGGTTAATTAAGAATACCTTGAAGTTTGCAAAAGATAACATAATTATAACAGGGGATTTTAATATTACCCCTAACTCGAGCATTGATAGAACTAGAATGGGCCTAAGCAGGAAAAAAGGGAATTATACAAGAACCCATCATAAATATGAAGAAAAAATCTTTAGTTTATTGACCCAATCAACTAATCTTATAGACATTTGGAGAACTATGAACCCTAATTCTCGGGAGTTTACATGCCATTCTAAATCCCATAATACCATGTCTAGACTAGATCTATACCTAGTATCAGAAATCTTGGCTCCTAGAATCTCTAAATGTGAAATTCTGGACTTCACTCTTTCCGACCATGCCCCTGTAATATTACAAATTCAAGTTAAGAAATCCTATACATCTAACTCTTTTTTTTCCCAGTCTATTTAGCCAACTCAGATAAATTTAAGTCCTTTTTGGAAAAGGCCTGGGAAGATTACTGCTCTTTTAATGCTCACAGTAGAAATAATACACTTATTTTCTGGGAAACGGCTAAAGTATATCTAAAAGCAGAGATAATATCATATATGGCGAGATTAAAAAAGAAGCAAGTTTCTAGATACCATGATCTATCTAATAAACTTAAAGAGGCTTACGCTAGTTATATGCAGAACCCAACTATAGTAAACAGAGAAATTTACTTCTCTAATAAAAAAAATAGGGATCATTTTCTATTACAACAAGCCCAAGAATCAATACAAATCAAAGCAGCCAAATTTAAAAGATATGGCAATAAAGCAGGCAAATTCTTAGCATCCATCTTTAAAACACAAACTCAGAGAAAGCCTATTGTGGCTATTAGAAAAGATAAGAGTATCACCTCAGATCAGGAACAAATGGCTCTCTTATTCCGCAATTTTTTCACAGACCTTTATGCTTCACAACAACCACAAGCAGAAGACATTGATCGATTTTTAGATTCTATTAAGATACCATTGATATCAGGAACAGACTTGGAAGCTCTAGATAAGCCTATAAGTGACCAGGAGATAGTAAGGGTCATTAAATCATTAGCTAGAGGAAAATCTCCTGGCCCAGACAACCTGCCCTTGGAGTTTTATATGGTACTATTAGAAAAAATTACTCCAGTCCTTAAGGACCTATACAAAGGGTACTTTGAAGAAAACATCAGGGTATCGGAAGATTTTAAGAGAGCAAACATCGTACTAATCCCTAAACCTAATAAGGATCCCCTAGATCTTACAGCCTACAGACCGATATCCCTGCTGAATCTTGATTATAAGATTATGATGAAGATTTTGGCAGAAAGATTGAAGCTAATTGCACCTAAAATTATACACGAGGATCAGGTGGGATTTGTGAGTGGAAGATCATCTGAGAAAAGTATTAGAAAGATACTCCATGCTATCTCTCAGTACAGTGACGGGGATTCTGCTCTGCCGGAGGCCTTCCTGCTATCTTTGGATGCAGAGAAGGCCTTCGACAGAGTGGAATGGCCATTTATGTTCAAAGTTATGGCTAAATACGGATTTGGAAGTAAGTTCTGTACCTTTATTAGAAACATCTATTCAGATGCAAAGGCATCAATTATGATCAATAATGAGTTAACTCAATCTTTTACACTTTCTAGAGGCACGAGACAGGGGTGTCCTCTTTCACCCCTACTTTTCAATTTAGTTCTGGAGCCACTGGCAATCAAATTAAGGGAACTTCTCACAGGAATTAACATAGGCAAGGAAGTGCTAAGAATATCCCTATTTGCCGATGATTTACTTTTGTATGTCAGTAATCCAAAAGATACCATGGACATGGTCTTAGAACTTTTAAAGGATTATGGCAATGTCTCAGGGTACAAAACTAATTTGGCAAAATCAAAGGCAATTTGGTTGAAAAGGAGTAATAAACAGCAAACCTTTGAATTTATTGAATCTAATGCCTTGGAATATCTAGGCTTGAAACTCTCTGTTAACCCAGATGACTGGTATTGAGACAATATTCTTTCAGTCCTCCAAGAAACCATGATGAAATTAAGAAGTTGGGCAGCGTTACCGGTTTCAATCTCGGGTAAAGTTAATCTCTATAAAATGTTCATAGTCCCAAAAATTTTATACCCATGTAGAATGCTTCCCTTGCTTATAAAAAAAAATGGACCTATGGCGCTTCAATCGGGCACTGAGATATTTTCTTTGGAGTGGGAGAAAACCTAGAATAAAACTGGAGATACTATACCAACCATATTTGGGAGGGGGGCTATCACTTCCAAACCTGGAATGGTACAATTTAGCAACATTAATAAGATTTACAATTGAATGGCTCTTTCAATCATTTAAACTATCTAATAAGTACTTAGAAGAACACATATGTGCTCCCTATTCTATGGGCTTTATATTACATGCAACAAATAAGATTTTGGGCAATACAATTGCTAACCACCCCTTATTGAAGGATATCTTAAAAGCATGGAGGAATACCATGAAGTTGCTTGGACATCCCACAGCGGTCTCTAAATGGATACCTATTCAAGGAAATTGGCACTTTCCACTAGGTAACTCAGCTAACCCTTTTAGTCTATGGTCACCTTCCAAAGTTCTCTCGATTGCAGAGTTCTATGATTTTAAGACTAGAAAATTTCATAAATTTACAGAATTTCAAAATAACTTTCCGGCAGCACAGAAGAAACATATGTTCTACTTTTTGCAAGCCACAGATTATATACGAAAGTTACTGTATCTGTTTCCTCAGACTTTCCAAGACCACCCATTAATGGATCATCTTAAAATGGAAAAGTGTTCCGTGACTTCTATATATAAAATTTTAAGATCAGCAGAGACGGAAAAATATATAGAACGGGCGAAGGCATATTGGGGAAAGATAGTAAGCTTGATAGACCCTATAGATCAACTAGAGAACAGTTTAAAGACTGCGCTAGCTATCTCCCCTTCAACTTATCTAAGAGAAACGCAGTTTAAGATTATCAATAGAGACTACCTCACCCCACGGCGGGTAGCTAAGTGGAATTGTAATGTTAAAATTTTTTGTATCAAGTGCCATTTAAACGATCCAGATCTGGGTCACCTACTGTGGGAATGCCCGAAAGTAAACCAATTTTGGCATAAGGTAGCCTATCTTCTTTCCCAAATGATAAATATTGAAGTGAGACTTTCAATAAATTCTATAATATTATTGAACCCCTGTATTTCATGGGGGAATAAAAAGAGATTCATTCTAACTGCGATACTTAACCTCAGAAAACTTATTTTTGACAATTGGTGCAAACCACGAGCTCCATCAATCAAAGAAGCAAAAAATCTTCTTTCTGATAGTGCAATAATAGCAGCCCATGACTATAGGCTTGAAAGGAAGAAAGATAACTCATATTTAAAAACTTGGAAAGACTTTATTCTAGATCAGGGTAGAGACTTTACTGCTAACATAGAAGGTATCATTAATATTCAAATATAGTGAATATGCCCCGAATTGGAGGTTTAAATGGACAGGATTGGATGGGGCGGTGAGAAGGGAGGAGATTATGTTAACTTTGCTCTTTTTTTTTTTTTTTTTTTTCCTCTCTCTTGGACTCTCCCCATGAAAGATGCATGATTAATGCAATATAACACTATATAAAATAATGGACGATTAGGCGGCCTAGTTGGGCATAACAGACTCATCACCCCCACTTTTAGATTTGATAACATATATGTAAACTCTTGACAAATGTATTTGGATATATGTGAATATCCTACTTGTAATGCTTATTTTGCCACTGCACTTTGTAACTTTTCAAAATTATAATAAAAATTTAAAAAAAAAAAAAAAAAAAAAGTACACAAGTCAAATAATAAGCCAGGAGTCAAAAGCAGAGCTGGTAGTCAGACGAGCCGAGTCAGGAGCCAAATTGAATAGTCAGACAAACCGGAATCAGGAACAAGGAAAACAGCAGAGTCAGGAACAAGTCAGGGATCTGGAACCAGGAGGGACGTCAGGCAGCCAGGTAATACACAGGAACTCTCACAAACAGGTCTGAGACAACGCAAGGGCAAAGCATACTGAACAGAGGCCCTTTAAATAATACGTGATGACATCACAATTCTGAGACTGCAACCTGTCTCACATGGATGATGTACACCAATCTGGCCATAAAAGGGCATGCAGGAAATGAGCAGCATCACACACTATGCACCAGAGTCAGCAAGAGAGGTGAGTAAAATGGCTGCCAGCAGCACATGGCAAACAAAGCAGGAAAAAAAACCCTGACAATAGCGCAAGGAGCGCTATTAGATCATCATTGTCCTTATAATGTATAGCATAGGGAGCGCTATTAGATCATCATTGTGCTTATAATGTATAGTATAGGTAGCACTATTACATCATCATTGTGCTTTTAATGTATAGCACAGAGAGCGCTATTAAATCATCATTGTGCTTATAATGTATAGCACAGAGAGCGCTATTAGATCATCATTGTCTTTATAATGTATAGCACAGAGAGCGCTATTAGATCTTCATTGTGCTTATAATGTATAGCACAGGGAGCGCTATTAGATCATCATTGTCCCTATAATGTATAGCACAGGGAGCGCTATTAGATCATCATTGTGCTTATAATGCATAGCACAGGGAGCGCTATTAGATCATCATTGTCCTTATAATGTATAGCACAGGGAGCGCTATTAGATCATCATTGTGCTTATAATGCATAGCACAGGGAGCGCTATTAGATCATCATTGTCTTTATAATGTATAGCACAGAGAGCGCTATTAGATCTTCATTGTGCTTATAATGTATAGCACAGGGAGCGCTATTAGATCATCATTGTCCCTATAATGTATAGCACAGGGAGCGCTATTAGATCATCATTGTGCTTATAATGCATAGCACAGGGAGCGCTATTAGATCATCATTGTCCCTATAATGTATAGCACAGGGAGCGCTATAAGATCATCATTGTGCTTATAATGTATAGCACAGGGAGCGCTATTAGATCATCATTGTGCTTATAATGTATAGCACAGGGAGCGCTATTAAATTATCATTGTGCTTATAATATATAGCACAGAGAGTGATATTAGATCATCATTGTCCCTATAATGTATAGCACAGGGAGCGCTATAAGATCATCATTGTGCTTATAATGTATAGCACAGGGAGCGCTATTAGATCATCAATGTCCTTATAATGTATAGCACAGGGAGCGCTATTAGATCATCATTGTCCCTATAATTTATAGCACAGGGAGCGCTATAAGATCATCATTGTGCTTATAATGTATAGCACAGGGAGCGCTATTAGATCATCATTGTCCTTATAATGTATAGCACAGGGAGCGCTATAAGATCATCATTGTTCTTGTATTATAATTTTAAGTGCAATCCAAAATACCACTGTAAAATGTATGCTTTTTATTATTAATAGTATAGCACAGAGCTACATGATTAACACCACTATTTGCGTGTTTTTGGCTTAGTGTTCCATCGGCTTAGAACTCTAGCAATATCCAACATCAGTTTTACTGCACACACCCATACAAATCTATTAGTTGGCCCACGCTATCTGATATGTAGATGTTAGCATGCTCTAGAATAGCACAATATAAATAACTTTAGTTCAAAAATATTGACTGTACTTGAAAAATGTTAATTAACAATAATGTGTTTATGTATTTATGTGTGTGTGTATGTGTGTGTACTTGTTTTGCTATATTTCTGAGACCAAAAGACCTGGAGCCTACTTACGGTGTGAGGATCAAAAACATTGTGAGGTCTAAAAATTCTGGTCCTCAGAATGTTTCCCCATTATGATAGAAAAGTTTATTTTGTGTATAGTGTATGTCAGGTTTGTTTTTTGTTGCCCCCAGCAGATTTTGGGTGTTACAGCACCTGTAGTTAACAATATATATGTGTATGTATGTGTGTGTGTATATATATATATATATATATATATATGCGTGTGTGTGTGTGTATATATATATATATATATGTACATATATATATATATGTGTGTTTATATATATATATATATATATATGTACAGTATGTGTGTGTATATATGTGTATGTGTGTGTATATGTGCTGGTGACTCCTCCTCTTCAATGCCTTTGTCTGTTGGAATACCCCAAGGCACTGTTCTGTGTCCTCTACTCTTCTCTAATTATACTTCTTAAACTTATCAACAGCTATGGCTTCAAATATCACATCTATGCTGATGACACTCAGATCCATCTTGCTAGCCCAACTCTCTCTTCTTCTGTCCTTTCTCATGTCAGCATCTGCTTATCTGGTATTTCTTTTTGAATGGCCTATTACCACCTAAAGATTTACATTTCCAAGACTGAGCTCCTTCTAATCCTCCACTCTAACTTCACTCCAGTTTCTGACTTTTCTATTACTGTCATCACTATCTCCCCATCACCACAAGTCCACTGCCTTGGAGTTACAATTGACTCTAATCTGTCCTTCATCACCCACATCTAATTGCTCTCCTCATCCTTCAATAACCAACTATGCAATATCTCCAGAATTTGTCAGTTTCTTAACTCGGACACCACTAAGCATCTAATCCACTCCCTTCTAATTTCCCAACTTGACAATTGCAATAACCTATTAACCGGCCTTCCTTTCTCCTACCTCTCCCCTCCATCTTTCCTAAATGCCTCTATCAGACTAATACACCATTCCCACCACTCTACTTCTGCTGACCCTCTTTGTGAGTCCCTTCACTGGCTCCCCATTCACAGCAAAATTAAATTCACAATTCTCTTCCTGACCTACAAAGCCCTTACCAACACTGCTTCTCACTACCTGACCTAACTAATGAACAAATATACTCCAGTTCGCCCCCTAAGGTCCAACAATGACCTACTCCTTGCATCTTTTATTATCACCTCTTCCCACGCTAGATTGCAGGACTTCTCTCATGAGGCACCTACCCATTGGAATGTACTTCCTTGCACTGTCTGACTTTCTCGTAATCTGCATTCTTTTAAACGCCCACTAAAGACATCTTTGTTCAAGGAAGCTTACTACCCAACTCAGCAAAAAATAAATTCCACTTACCTAATAATTTCACTCATCTAACTCTGTACTAACATCAGTCCTCATCCCCTGTTTCTCACCCTTTAGATTGCAAGTTTCACGGGAATAGGGCCCTCCATTCCTCCTTTATTTGTTTG
This sequence comes from Bombina bombina, assembly GCF_027579735.1. Taxonomy (NCBI): domain Eukaryota; kingdom Metazoa; phylum Chordata; class Amphibia; order Anura; family Bombinatoridae; genus Bombina; species Bombina bombina. The sequence goes on along the minus strand of NC_069508.1, from coordinate 194,825,854 downwards.
ATACATTTTGTCTTGTTTCTTAAAAATATAGTATATTTGTAGTACTTTTATCATGTGTACCCACGGACAGTGCTGCAGAATATGTTAAAAAATAATAATAATAATAATAATTATTATTATAATTATTATTTGTATTATGTTCAGTTGTTTTCTTTGTTGTGACTAATTGGGACTAGATGTAAATATGCTTGTAATCTGATCCATACAGTCATTGTGTAGAATGTTGCAGGGTCATAAAGATTTCACTACACTTAAGTATGATGGCATTTCTATATCTCTGTGGAAGAGGAATATGCATATTTTTCAGAAGTGTTTTACAGCAAAAAAGCAAGAAAATAAATGTTCAATCTATATTGCAGTTTGATAGTATTTTCTTGAATTAAATATTATTTTACCAGGTCTTATTACGTTTTGAGTTGAATATAGCTTTAATGCATCACTGCCTTGTCTCGCTGAAACACATGTTGTTCATTTAAGAGAAAAATAAATTAACTTTTTTTTTTCCATAGAAAACTTCTGAAAATTAAATTATGAAATCATTCTTAGAACCAACATTTTGAGACTTGTAAATGTTTAGATAGGATAATAATGTTTCTTTTGTTAATCAATGTATGTGTCAACATTGCTTCCTTGTACCAAGACGTGTGACCCGTTTTAGGATTTTTAATTACAACAGACAGTTTAGGCTTGTGATATAAATATTTTGTACACTTGTTGACACTTGTTTAACTATGTGCGTGTTAGTCTTTATTTATGCTGAAAACTTCCAGGACTCAGTTATTTAGTTATCTTTATAAGGATCTGAAATCTTACCCATAAAACATAATTTCACAATATTTTCTATGAAGGACATATACATCTTGCAAATATCATGGCAAACATGTCTATCTCACTAATACATCATTTCATGCTGTGTTCTTGGCTCTATTACTTGGGGTCTTTACATCTACAGCAAAGTATGTTTCTTGAAATTGATACTTAAATTTCAAACAAATAGGACACATGGTGCTCATTTTTCCAAGAGATGTTGATTTCTTGTGTCATATTATATTTGAGTCTGCTGACTTGTATACTAATTTGTTATTTATACACGATATTATCTACTTTAAAAAATGTAACTGCAGTAAAAAGAGTGAGTTCAACCATATATATATTTAAAAATATAGGGTTGAATTACAAGTGGAGCGCTAAATTATCGAGCGCCCGCAAATGGGCAAATTTGCCCATTTGCAGGCACGTGATAAATAACCAGCCACTAGTGGCTGAATATTGCTACTGCGATCTTGTGGAAGCATTTAGCGCTCTGAAAATTAACCATAGACAAGATCTCTGGTTAATTTTCTAAAAGTGCCCCACTCAAATTATAGGGCATTATAGTTTTTTAATAAAAAAAATGGCACTAGGCAGTTCTGGGGCTTTAAAGTTGGCGGCTGTCGGGTGTTATAAAAAAAAAACGGTACTGAAAAGTGCCTTTACATTGTGGTCTATGGGAACTGCGTTCCCACAAAAATATATATGTATATGCTTATATACATATATATTTATGTTTTAATATGTGTAAATGCTTATATACATATATATTTATGTTTTAATATGTGTAAATGCTTATATACATATATATTTATGTGCTAATATGTGTAAATGCTTATATACATATATATTTATGTGCTAATATGTGTAAATGCTTATATACATATATATTTATGTGCTAATATGTGTAAATGCTTATATACATATATATTTATGTGTTAATATGTGTAAATGCTTATATACATATATATTTATGTTTTAATATGTGTAAATGCTTATATACATATATATTTATGTGCTAATATGTGTAAATGCTTATATACATATATATTTATGTGCTAATATGTGTAAATGCTTATATACATATATATTTATGTGCTAATATGTGTAAATGCTTATATACATATATATTTATGTGCTAATATGTGTAAATGCTTATATACATATATATTTATGTGCTAATATGTGTAAATGCTTATATACATATATATTTATGTGTTAATATGTGTAAATGCTTATATACATATATATTTATGTGCTAATATGTGTAAATGCTTATATACATATATATTTATGTGTTAATATGTGTAAATGCTTATATACATATATATTTATGTTTTAATATGTGTAAATGCTTATATACATATATATTTATGTGCTAATATGTGTAAATGCTTATATACATATATATTTATGTGCTAATATGTGTAAATGCTTATATACATATATATTTATGTGTTAATATGTGTAAATGCTTATATACATATATATTTATGTGTTAATATGTGTATATGCTTATATACATATATATTTATGTGTTAATATGTGTATATGCTTATATACATATATATTTATGTGTTAATATGTGTAAATGCTTATATACATATATATTTATGTGCTAATATGTGTAAATGCTTATATACATATATATTTATGTGCTAATATGTGTAAATGCTTATATACATATATATTTATGTGTTAATATGTGTAAATGCTTATATACATATATATTTATGTGTTAATATGTGTATATGCTTATATACATATATATTTATGTGTTAATATGTGTATATGCTTATATACATATATATTTATGTGTTAATATGTGTATATGCTTATATACATATATATTTATGTGTTAATATGTGTAAATGCTTATATACATATATATTTATGTGCTAATATGTGTAAATGCTTATATACATATATATTTATGTGCTAATATGTGTAAATGCTTATATACATATATATTTATGTGTTAATGTGTGTAAATGCTTATATACATATATATTTATGTGTTAATATGTGTATATGCTTATATACATATATATTTATGTGTTAATATGTGTAAATGCTTATATAAATATATATTTATGTGTTAATATGTGTATATAAGCATATACATATATATTTATGTGTTAATATGTGTAAATGCTTATATACATATATATTTATGTGTTAATATGTGTATATGCTTATATACATATATATTTATGTTTTAATATGTGTAAATGCTTATATACATATATATTTATGTGTTAATATGTGTAAATGCTTATATACATATATATTTATGTGCTAATATGTGTAAATGCTTATATACATATTTATTTATGTGTTAATATGTGTAAATGCTTATATACATATATATTTATGTGTTAATATGTGTATATGCTTATATACATATATATTTATGTGTTAATATGTGTATATGCTTATATACATATATATTTATGTGTTAATATGTGTAAATGCTTATATACATATATATTTATGTGCTAATATGTGTAAATGCTTATATACATATATATTTATGTGTTAATATGTGTAAATGCTTATATACATATATATTTATGTGTTAATATGTGTAAATGCTTATATACATATATATTTATGTGTTAATATGTGTATATGCTTATATACATATATATTTATGTGTTAATATGTGTATATGCTTATATACATATATATTTATGTGTTAATATGTGTAAATGCTTATATACATATATATTTATGTGTTAATATGTGTATATGCTTATATACATATATATTTATGTGTTAATATGTGTATATGCTTATATACATATATATTTATGTGTTAATATGTGTAAATGCTTATATACATATATATTTATGTGTTAATATGTGTAAATGCTTATATACATATATATATTTATGTGCTAATATGTGTAAATGCTTATATACATATATATTTATGTGCTAATATGTGTAAATGCTTATATACATATATATTTATGTGCTAATATGTGTAAATGCTTATATACATATATATTTATGTGCTAATATGTGTAAATGCTTATATACATATATATTTATGTGCTAATATGTGTAAATGCTTATATACATATATATTTATGTGCTAATATGTGTATATGCTTATATACATATATATTTATGTGTTAATATGTGTAAATGCTTATATACATATATATTTATGTGCTAATATGTGTAAATGCTTATATACATATATATTTATGTGCTAATATGTGTAAATGCTTATATACATATATATTTATGTGCTAATATGTGTAATGCTTATATACATATATATTTATGTGCTAATATGTGTAAATGCTTATATACATATATATTTATGTGTTAATATGTGTATATGCTTATATACATATATATTTATGTGCTAATATGTGTATATGCTTATATACATATATATTTATGTGTTAATATGTGTATATGCTTATATACATATATATTTATGTGCTAATATGTGTATATGCTTATATACATATATATTTATGTGCTAATATGTGTAAATGCTTATATACATATATATTTATGTGCTAATATGTGTAATGCTTATATACATATATATTTATGTGCTAATATGTGTAAATGCTTATATACATATATATTTATGTGCTAATATGTGTAAATGCTTATATACATATATATTTATGTGCTAATATGTTTATATGCTTATATACATATATATTTATGTGTTAATATGTGTAAATGCTTATATACATATATATTTATGTGTTAATATGTGTAAATGCTTATATACATATATATTTATGTGTTAATATGTGTAAATGCTTATATACATATATATTTATGTGTTAATATGTGTAAATGCTTATATACATATATATTTATGTGTTAATATGTGTAAATGCTTATATACATATATATTTATGTGTTAATATGTGTAAATGCTTATATACATATATATTTATGTGCTAATATGTGTAAATGCTTATATACATATATATTTATGTGTTAATATGTGTATATGCTTATATACATATATATTTATGTGCTAATATGTGTATATGCTTATATACATATATATTTATGTGTTAATATGTGTAAATGCTTATATACATATATATTTATGTGCTAATATGTTTATATGCTTTTATACATATATATTTATGTGTTAATATGTGTATATACATATATATTTATGTGCTAATATGTGTAAATGCTTATATACATATATATTTATGTGTTAATATGTGTATATACATATATATTTATGTGTTATTATGTGTATATACATATATATTTATGTGTTATTATGTGTATATACATATATATTTATGTGTTATTATGTGTATATACATATATATTTATGTGTTAATATGTGTATATACATATATATTTATGTGTTATTATGTGTATATACATATATATTTATGTGTTACTATGTGTATATACATATATATTTATGTGTTACTATGTGTATATACATATTTATTTATATGTTACTATGTGTATATACATATATATTTATGTGTTATTATGTGTATATACATATATATTTATGTGTTATTATGTGTATATACATATATATTTATGTGCTAATATGTGTAAATGCTTATATACATATATATTTATGTGTTACTATGTGTATAAACATGTATATTTATGTGTTAGTATGTGTATATACAGATATATTTATGTGTTATTATGTGTATATACATATATATTTATGTGTTATTATGTGTATATACATATATATTTATGTGTTATTATGTGTATATACATATATATTTATGTGTTATTATGTGTATATACATATATATTTATGTGCTAATATGTGTAAATGCTTATATACATATATATTTATGTGTTAATATGTGTAAATGCTTATATACATATATATTTATGTGTTAATATGTGTAAATGCTTATATACATATATATTTATGTGCTAATATGTGTAAATGCTTATATACATATATATTTATGTGTTAATATGTGTATATGCTTATATACATATATATTTATGTGTTAATATGTGTATATGCTTATATACATATATATTTATGTGTTAATATGTGTAAATGCTTATATACATATATATTTATGTGTTAATATGTGTATATGCTTATATACATATATATTTATGTGTTAATATGTGTAAATGCTTATATACATATATATTTATGTGCTAATATGTGTAAATGCTTATATACATATATATTTATGTGTTAATATGTGTAAATGCTTATATACATATATATTTATGTGCTAATATGTGTAAATGCTTATATACATATATATTTATGTGCTAATATGTGTAATGCTTATATACATATATATTTATGTGCTAATATGTGTAAATGCTTATATACATATATATTTATGTGTTAATATGTGTAAATGCTTATATACATATATATTTATGTGCTAATATGTGTAAATGCTTATATACATATATATTTATGTGCTAATATGTGTAAATGCTTATATACATATATATTTATGTGTTAATATGTGTAAATGCTTATATACATATATATTTATGTGCTAATATGTGTAAATGCTTATATACATATATATTTATGTGCTAATATGTGTAAATGCTTATATACATATATATTTATGTGTTAATATGTGTAAATGCTTATATACATATATATTTATGTGTTAATGTGTGTAAATGCTTATATACATATATATTTATGTGTTAATATGTGTATATGCTTATATACATATATATTTATGTGTTAATATGTGTATATGCTTATATACATATATATTTATGTGTTAATATGTGTATATACTTATATACATATATATTTATGTGTTAATATGTGTATATGTGTAAATGCTTATATACATATATATTTATGTGCTCATATGTGTAAATGCTTATATACATATATATTTATGTGTTAATATGTGTAAATGCTTATATACATATATATTTATGTGCTAATATGTGTATATGCTTATATACATATATATTTATGTTTTAATATGTGTAAATGCTTATATACATATATATTTATGTGCTAATATGTGTAAATGCTTATATACATATATATTTATGTGTTAATATGTGTAAATGCTTATATACATATATATTTATGTGTTACTATGTGTATATACATATATATTTATGTGTTACTATGTGTATATACATATATATTTATGTGTAAATGCTTATATACATATATATTTATGTGTTAATATGTGTATATGCTTATATACATACATATTTATGTGTTAATATGTTTATATGCTTATATACATATATATTTATGTGTTAATATGTGTATATGCTTATATACATATATATATTTATGTGCTAATATGTGTAAATGCTTATATACATATATATTTATGTGTTAATATGTGTATATGCTTATATACATATATATTTATGTGTTAATATATGTATATGCTTATATACATACATATTTATGTGTTAATATGTTTATATGCTTATATACATATATATTTATGTGTTAATATGTGTATATGCTTATATACATATATATATATTTATGTGCTAATATGTGTAAATGCTTATATACATATATATTTATGTGCTAATATGTGTAAATGCTTATATACATATATATTTATGTGTTAATATGTGTAAATGCTTATATACATATTAATTTATGTGTTAATATGTGTATATGCTTATATACATATATATTTACGTGCTAATATGTGTAAATGCTTATATACATATATATTTATGTGTTAATATGTGTATATGCTTATATACATATATATTTATGTGTTAATATGTGTATATGCTTATATACATATATATTTATGTGCTAATATGTGTAAATGCTTATATACATATATATTTATGTGCTAATATGTGTAAATGCTTATATACATATATATTTATGTGCTAATATGTGTATATGCTTATATACATATATATTTATGTGCTAATATGTGTAAATGCTTATATACATATATATTTATGTGTTAATATGTGCTTATATACATATATATTTATGTGTTAGTATGTGTTTATATACATATATATTTATGTGTTAATATGTGTATATCCTTATATACATATATATTTATGTGTTAATATGTGTACATGCTTATATACATATATATTTATGTGTTAATATGTGTATATGCTTATATACATATATATTTATGTGTTGATATGTGTAAATGCTTATATACATATATATTTATGTGTTAATATGTGTATATGCTTATATACATATATATTTATGTGCTAATATGTGTAAATGCTAATATACATATATATTTATGTGCTGATATGTGTAAATGCTTATATACATATATATTTATGTGTTGATATGTGTAAATGCTTATATACATATATATTTATGTGTTAATATGTGTATATGCTTATATACATATATATTTATGTGCTAATATGTGTAAATGCTTATATACATATATATTTATGTGCTAATATGTGTAAATGCTTATATACATATATATTTATGTGCTAATATGTGTAAATGCTTATATACATATATATTTATGTGCTAATATGTGTAAATGCTTATATACATATATATTTATGTGCTAATATGTGTAAATGCTTATATACATATATATTTATGTGTTAATATGTGTAAATGCTTATATACATATATATTTATGTGCTAATATGTGTAAATGCTTATATACATATATATTTATGTGCTAATATGTGTAAATGCTTATATACATATATATTTATGTGTTAATATGTGTAAATGCTTATATACATATATATTTATGTGCTAATATGTGTAAATGCTTATATACATATATATTTATGTGTTAATATGTGTATATGCTTATATACATATATATTTATGTGCTAATATGTGTAAATGCTTATATACATATATATATTTATGTGTTAATATGTGTAAATGCTTATATACATATATATATTTATGTGCTAATATGTGTAAATGCTTATATACATATATATATTTATGTGTTAATATGTGTAAATGCTTATATACATATATATATTTATGTGTTAATATGTGTAAATGCTTATATACATATATATATTTATGTGTTAATATGTGTAAATGCTTATATACATATATATATTTATGTGCTAATATGTGTAAATGCTTATATACATATATATTTATGTGTTAATATGTGTAAATGCTTATATACATATTAATTTATGTGTTAATATGTGTATATGCTTATATACATATATATTTATGTGCTAATATGTGTAAATGCTTATATACATATATATTTATGTGCTAATATGTGTAAATGCTCATATACATATATATTTATGTGCTAATATGTGTAATGCTTATATACATATATATTTATGTGTTAATATGTGTAAATGCTTATATACATATATATTTATGTGTTAATGTGTGTAAATGCTTATATACATATATATTTATGTGTTAATATGTGTAAATGCTTATATACATACATATTTATGTGTTAATATGTGTATATGCTTATATACATATATATTTATGTGTTAATATGTGTAAATGCTTATATACATATATATTTATGTGTTAATATGTGTAAATGCTTATATACATATATATTTATGTGTTAATATGTGTAAATGCTTATATACATATATATTTATGTGTTAATATGTGTAAATGCTTATATACATATATATTTATGTGTTAATATGTGTAAATGCTTATATACATATATATTTATGTGTTAATATGTGTAAATGCTTATATACATATATATTTATGTGTTAATATGTTTATATGCTTATATACATATATTTTTATGTGTTAATATGTGTAAATGCTTATATACATATATATTTATGTGTTAATATGTGTAAATGCTTATATACATATATATTTATGTGTTAATATGTGTAAATGCTTATATACATATATATTTATGTGTTAATACGTTTATATGCTTATATACATATATATTTATGTGTTAATATGTGTAAATGCTTATATACATATATATTTATGTGTTAATATGTGTAAATGCTTATATACATATATATTTATGTGTTAATATGTGTAAATGCTTATATACATATATATTTATGTGTTAATATGTGTAAATGCTTATATACATATATATTTATGTGTTAATATGTTTATATGCTTATATACATATATATTTATGTGTTAATATGTGTATATACATATATATTTATGTGTTACTATGCTTATATACATATATATTTATGTGTTAGTATTTGCTTATATACATATATATTTATGTGTTAATATGTGTATATAAGCATATACATATATATTTATGTGTTAATATGTGTAAATGCTTATATACATATATATTTATGTGTTAATATGTGTAAATGCTTATATACATATATATTTATGTGTTAATATGTGTAAATGCTTATATACATATATATTTATGTGTTAATATGTGTATATGCTTATATACATATATATTTATGTTTTAATATGTGTAAATGCTTATATACATATATATTTATGTGCTAATATGTGTAAATGCTTATATACATATATATTTATGTGCTAATATGTGTAAATGCTTATATACATATATATTTATGTGTTAATATGTGTATATGCTTATATACATATATATTTATGTGCTAATATGTGTAAATGCTTATATACATATATATTTATGTGCTAATATGTGTAAATGCTTATATACATATATATTTATGTGTTAATATGTGTATATGCTTATATACATATATATTTATGTGCTAATATGTGTATATGCTTATATACATATATATTTATGTGTTAATATGTGTAAATGCTTATATACATATATATTTATGTGCTAATATGTGTAAATGCTTATATACATATATATTTATGTGTTAATATGTGTATATGCTTATATACATACATATTTATGTGTTAATATGTGTAAATGCTTATATACATATATATTTATGTGTTAATATGTGTAAATGCTTATATACATATATATTTATAAATTGCTGCCATTGCTGAACCACTTACCCCCTGTGTTGCTCGAGTTCTCATGCAGTGTCTCATGGCATGAGAACGAAGCTCTTATTTGAGCCCATGGAAGCGCGTTCTTGTATTAGCGTGCGCTGGTATTACTAAGTGGAGTGCTAATATCGGTTTCAAGAAAGCGATATTTAGTGCTCCACTTGTAATCTTGCCAAAATAAATAAATAAATTGTTCATTGGTCATGTATGATGCAATAATGACAATCATGATGCATCAAATATATATGTGCATGTGATTATGTATTATTTTTCCTTATTTTGGCCAGTAGACTCAAATATACTGTTGAGCTCATTTGCATATCCTTTCCCAGATTCCTCTACTCCTGTACAAAAACTGGTAGTTCAATTTTTCTGTAAACTGTAAACTGTTGAGATTTCTGTAGATGTCTTATGCATATATATCGAAAATATACTAAAAATGATACCACGCCTTCAATGCATTACCAAATCAGCCAGACATCGCCAATGTATCTAGTATAGTACTTAATGTTAGGATGTAAATGTGGTTGCATAATGTGAGACTCATATCACAGCATATATAAATTATCATATGTGGGGAAATTATTATATGTGGGAGCCATGTTAGATTCCATTGCCATCCTTGCAAATAATAGCTGTTTTTAAACTTGAAGAGTCCTGCAAATATAAAAAATAATAATTTATCACTGTTTATAGTTGATGATTGATGAATTCAGCCACCTTAGCACATAGAGAAATCCTGGCAGACACTATTGGTCTTCCCATGGGGTCAATCAACTGTATCTTTGGCAGTAAAAAAGTACCAGCATCACCAGATGATCCACAGTCATGTAGCTAACCTCATCATCATCAAAGGGCATGTCCGGGCAATGGCGGAGCACAGCCACATTTTCAGAAGCTCTTGGCGAACCCAGGTACATCCTCTGATTTACACAGACATCTGACAACTGATTTGAGTGTCAACCCCGGAGATAGATTTTAGATTCCCAAGAGATCACAAGAAAGCATAATTTGCTGTCTTCATGACCATTGGGCTCTGAATCATACAGCCAAGGCCTTAGATTGTGGCCTACCCTAATATCCTTGGCTCCCTCCCCAGATACCGGGGTATAACAGTCTTGCTAGGACTGTTTTCCCTTACCACTATACTTCAACATGGAGGGTCAGTATGCAACTCTGCAGATCCTATTAGAGAAGCTAGCATATAAGATGGATAGTGGGTATGCTGACCTTACTGCTCTTTGCCGATCTGCAGTTAGTCACAACACCCATTGCCAATTGAGAACAAGATTTCAGTTAGAAGCAATTCAGTAACGGCTCCATTAGGGCAGCACAGAGTGACCTCGAGTTTATCAGAACTGTCGGCAGAAGAATGAGCTGAGGTCTATAGAGCCCCATGGCAGACAGATGCAGGTTTATATGTGTGCCCATCACAAAGCCATGCAAATAGAAACAGAGGGGCTTCAGTCCCTTGATGTTGCCCGACCAGTCACATGGGGGACGTCCGGAGAAGGGTAGTCCTGATCACCATGTTACAGATATCAGCCCTACAAACAATACAAGGTGCTGGCTATGAGAATTTAACACAAGTTTTGGACTTAAGTCTGCTACTACCGCTTTTCCCCTGCAACTTAGAAACCTTCTGTCGCTTGTTCAAAAACCATTACCAATTGCCACCGGATTCTGATTAAGCCCTTTACTGAGCTTACTGAGGAGTGGATCATTCCACGGAAAAGGGGGATCAGCTAAGGACAGTGGGCATTAACACAAGTTAGATGCTTATGTTCTCAAACGTATTATCTTACTCTTGTATGCTTACATTTTCTTGCTGTGTTATGTACATTATACTTGTTCTATAAGGCATAGGATTTATTTATTTACTTGAAAGTGGCCAGACTGAAGCCTTACTTAAGTTTATTGTAAACACTGTTAATGCAACTTCGGTAGTAGATATTGCTCTGCAATTTCATACTTACAGATTAGAGCGGTAGAAAGCTACCCCTTCCTAGGCATTATGTTTTACATAAGATATAATATTATATCCAATCCATATTAACACAACTGTGCTGGCTCTGAGGGATCTGCAGATAGCAACTAGTTGTTCTTAACCTCCCTTAAGCAATGACTCTTGTTACTAAAATATAATTGCTGTATGTCTTATAACTGATAAGTAGGGTTGCTAATGTTTACTATGTATCCCTGAATCCTATATGATTTCAATTATTATCTACATATAAGTGCTAATATTTTGATACAGACATTATATATCACAGTCTCACTTACAGAACAGGGTTCCTACAACTGATCCAAAGTTACACTATATTTTTTACCTGTTGCTATATTATGTAACTCTACACAGGATATTCCACTTCTTTGATGATAGCTTTAACATTATATTTAAGTAGTATTATATATATTGATACTTCTTCTGTCAAATTAAATACGTTGGTGTAGGAAGATATTTTCCATTTCAGCAACTGGTTAAGGTGTCATAGGAGGTTTCAGCGCTCATGCCTCCCTATACCCCTGATATTGCTTCCAATAAGATAGCATTACAGTAAAATTGCCCTATCACCTATTACACGTTCATCAACTGGCCCAAGAGTGGCCTTCTTTGTAACTACCATTCGATATATATTTACTGACCCATTCGGTCCGTAAGTGACCTTTGCAGTAGTTACCCCAATATTACTTGTTATTAACTAGCAAAATGAGGTTTCACCCATGTCTATACAACTATGATATTGGCACCTAAGCCATGTATTGTATATGATGATATGTTACTTTAAGCACTTACACCTAGATTTAGAGTTTTGCATTCGAAGGGTTGCGTTAGCTACGCGTGTCTTTTTTCCCCCGCACCTTTTAAACAACGCTGGTATTTAGAGTTCTCTGAAGGGCTGCGTTAGGCTCCAAAAAGGGAGCGTACAGGCATATTTACCGCCACTTCAACTCTCAATACCAGCGTTGCTTACGGACGCGGCCAGCTTCAAAAACGTGCTCGTGCACGATATCCCCATAGGAAACAATGGGGCAGTTTGAGCTGAAAAAAAACCTAACACCTGCAAAAAAGCAGCGTTCAGCTCCTAACGCAGCTCCATTGATTCCTATGGGGAAACACTTCCTAAGTCTGCACCTAACACCCTAACATGTACCCCGAGTCTAAACACCCCTAATAACACTTATTAACCCCTAATCTGCCGCCCCTGCTATCGCTGACCCCTGCATTATATTATTAACCCCTAATCTGATGCTCCATACACCGCCGCAACCTACATTATCCCTATGTACCCCTAATCTGCTGCCCCTAACATCGCCGACCCTATATTATATTTATTAACCCCTAATCTGCCCTCCCAACGTCGCCGCTACCTACCTACACTTATTAACCCCTAAACTTCCGACCGGACCTCGCTGCCACTATAATAAATATATTAACCCCTAAACCGCCTCACTCCCGCCTCAAAAACCCTATAATAAATAGTATTAACCCCTAATCTGCCTTCCCTAACATCGCCGACACCTAACTTCAAGTATTAACCCAATCTGCCGACCGGACCTCGCCGCTACTATAATAAATGTTTTAACCCCTAAAGCTAAGTCTAACCCTAACACTAACACCCCCCTAAGTTAAATATAATTTTTATCTAACAAAATAAATTAACTCTTATTAAATAAATTAATCCTATTTAAAGCTAAATACTTACCTGTAAAATAAACACTAATATAGCTACAATATAATGAATAATTATATTGTAGCTATTTTAGGATTTATATTTATTTTACAGGCAACTTTGTATTTATTTTAACTAGGTACAATAGCTATTAAATAGTTAATAACTATTTAATAGCTACCTAGTTAAAATAATTACAAAATTACCTGTAAAATAAATCCTAACCTAAGTTACAATTAAACCTAACACTACACTATCAATAAATTAATTAAATAAACTATCTACAATTATCTACAATTAAATCAACTAAACTAAATTACAAAAACAAACAAACACTAAATTACAAAAAATAAAAAAGATTACAAGAATTTTAAACTAATTACAACCTAACCTAACCCTAAACTAGCTACAAGATAACTAATAATTACATTGTAGCTATTTTAGGGATTATTTTTATTTTACAGGCAACTTTGTATTTATTTTAACTAGGTACAATAGTTATTAAATAGCTATTAACTATTTAATAGCTACCTAGTTAAAATAAATACAAAATTACCTGTAAAATAAATCCTAACCTAAGTTACAATTACACCTAACACTACACTATCAATAAATTAATTAAATAAACTATCTACAATTATCTACAATTAAATCAACTAAACTAAATTACAAAAACAAACAAACACTAAATTACAAAAAATAAAAAAGATTACAAGAATTTTAAACTAATTACAACTACTCTAAGCCCCCTAAAAAAATAACAAAGCCCCCCAAAATAAAAAAATGCCCTACCCTATTCTAAAATAAAAAATTAACAGCTCTTTTACCTTACCAGCCCTTAAAAGGGCCTTTTGCGGGGCATGCCCCAAAGAAAACAGCTCTTTTGCATTTAAATAAACATACAATACCCCCCCAACATTACAACCCACCACCCACATACCCCTAATCTAACCCAAACACCCCTTAAAAAACCTAACACTAAGCCCCTGAAGATCTCCCTAACTTATCTTCACCACGCCGGGTATCACCGATCCGTCCAGAAGAGGGTCCGAAGTCTTCATCCTATCCAGCAAGAAGAGGACATCCGGACCGGTAGACATCTTCATCCAGGCAGCATCTTCTATCTTCTTCCATCCAATCAGATTGAACTTGAATCTGATTGGCTGATTCAATCAGCCAATCAGATTTTTCCTACCTTAAATCCTATCAGCCATTTGGAATTCGAGGGACGCCATCTTGGATGACATCATTTAAAGGAACCTTCATTCATCGGGATGAAGATGTCTACCGGTCTGGATGTCCTCTTCTTGCCGGATAGGATGAAGACTTCGGACCCTCTTCTGGACCTCTTCTTGCTGGATAGGATGAAGACTTCGGACCCTCTTCTGGACGGATCGGTTATACCCGGCGTGGTGAAGATAAGGTAGGGAGATCTTCAGGGGCTTAGTGTTAGGTTTTTTAAGGGGTGTTTGGGTTAGATTAGGGGTATGTGGGTGGCGGGTTGTAATGTTGGGGGGGTATTGTATGTTTATTAAAATGCAAAAGAGCTGTTTTCTTTGAGGCATGCCCCGCAAAAGGCCCTTTCAAGGGCTGGTAAGGTAAAAGAGCTGTTAAATTTTTATTTTAGAATAGGGTAGGGCATTTTTTTTATTTTAGGGGGCTTTGTTATTTTTTAGGGGACTTAGAGTAGGTGTAATTAGTTTAAAATTCTTGTAATCTTTTTTTTATTTTTTGTAATTTAGTGTTTGTTTTTTTTGTAATTTAGTTTAGTTGATTTAATTGTAGATAATTGTAGATAGTTTATTTAATTAATTTATTGATAGTGTAGTGTTAGGTGTAATTGTAACTTAGGTTAGGATTTATTTTACAGGTAATTTTGTAATTATTTTAACTAGGTAGCTATTAAATAGTTAATAGCTATTTAATAACTATTGTACCTAGTTAAAATAAATACAAAGTTGCCTGTAAAATAAAAATAATCCCTAAAATAGCTACAATGTAATTATTAGTTATCTTGTAGCTAGTTTAGGGTTTATTTTATAGGTAAGTATTTAGTTTTAAATAGGATTAATTTATTTAATTATAGGAATATTTATTTAGATTAATTTAAATAATATTTAAGTTAGGGGGGTGTTAGGGTTATGGTTAGACTTTGGTTTAGGGATTAATTCATTTAATATATTGGTGGTGATGTAGGGGTTAGATTAGGGGTTAATCAATGTACTGTAGGTGGCGGCGGTGTAGGGGGGCAGGATAGGGGTTAATAAATGTAATGTAGGTGGCGGAGGGCTCCAGGTGCAGTGGTTTAGGGGTTAAACAATTAATTTATTTGCTGCGGGGCCCGGGATCAGCAGGATACGGGTTAATAACTTTATGTAGGTGGCAGTGGTATAGGGGGCGGCAGATTAGGGGTTAATAATATTTAACTAGTGTTTGCGATGCAGGAGTGCGGCGATTTAGGGGTTAATATGTTTATTCTAGTGGCGGCGATGTCCGGAGCGGCCGATTAGGGGTTAATAATTTTATTTTAGTGTTTGCAATGGGGGAGGGCCTCGGTTTAGGGGTTAATAGGTAGTTTATGGGTGTTAGTGTACTTTTTAGTACTTTAGTTATTAGTTTTATGTTACAGCTTTGTAGCGTAAAACCCATAACTACTGACTTTCAGTTTACGGTATGGATCTTGGTGGTATAGGCTGTACCACTCACTTTTTGGCCTCCCAGGCAGACTCGTAATACCGGCGGTAATTACGTTGTGTTACGGCCAAACAAGTGTGCAGTGCAGCTAAACCTCCAAGACTCGTAATACCGGCGGTAGTGAAAATGAGCCTTAACGCTGCTTTTTCACCCATACCGCAAAACTCGTAATCTAGCCGTATGTTATTTTAAAATCTGGATTTTAAGATTTTACTTTGCTCCTGAGGTTTTTTTCCTATTAAAAATACTATCTGTATTATGTTCTAAAGAATGGTTTGTCCTGATTCGCTTTTGGGACTGTATTACTATAGAGTTTGAATATAACCTTAGTAGAGCATATTCACGTACTGTTTATATTTTCAGCTCAGCCTTATCTGTTGCTGACATTACTGTTTTTTTTCAACCTTTTTGTTGTTGAACAGTTAGCATAAGCAGTTTTAGATTCCCAAGTATATAACTCTGTTTATTTACCTCTGATGTATTCATTGTATTATGTTTACTATATCTATTATTATGATTTCAAATATATTTTTATTATTTCTAGCTTGTTAGGATAATAATTTGTTTGATTTCTATTATCTCCACTATTTTTGGAGGTTTAGAATTTTTTCTGCCCTACTTTTAGTCCGGTGATGTAGATCAGTTGGTGAATGTCCTGTTTACAAACGCTTGTTCTAGATCCAAGGATCATAGATTCATATTCCAGCAGGGTTAATTCAGCCCTTCGGCCTTTTGAGGACAATTTATTGTGTACCTTTTATTTGGGTAATAATAAAAACTGTTTTTATCAGCTGCTAATTTGGTTAACTCCGAGTGTAAGCACTGAAAAAGCATTTTTTGTATCCGTCTGGGAGAAAAAAGCTATATAATTACTAGTTATTAGACTTTATGAAGGTGAGGTTCTCAAACCAGTCCTTCTGGTGGGGGCAGATTAAATTGTTTTTGGATGAACTCAGTCCAAAATCTATATTATTCTTAGGGTTTAAATAGATTTTGAGAATGAGACCTCCTATGGGAAGAATCTTTCTTTCTCAGTACACTCTGTGAATTTTTTTCAGGAGTGATTATACAAGTTCTTTTTAGCAGGAACAGGGTTTAGGTTTTTATTCAATTCTATTTTTTGTCCCAAAGAAGAAAGGTTTATTCAGTCCAATCTTGAATCTGAAGACTTTTATATTGTTTTGTTAGAGTCTCAACTTTTAAGTTGACGATTATAAGGACTATTATGCCTTTTTGTTCAGCAAGGTCATTTCATGTCCACTCCATTTTACAGGATGTTTATCCTCATATTTTATTTCATTCAGACCACATGTGGATTCTGAGATTCTCTTTTTTAGATAAGCTTTACTAATTTGTTGCTTTTCCATTTGGTCTAGAGACAGCTTTATGAATCTTTTCAAAGGTTCTTGGTGCCCTTCTGTCTGTATTCAGACAGTAGGGTATTGTGGTGCTTCCTTATTTGGATGGTATCTTGGTATTAGCTTAAACTTTTCTTTTATTAAAGCCAGACTGATAGCTCAGCCTGCTAATGAACTGTGGCTGAGCTCTGTAGCAACCTGAGGGTTGCAGGTTTGATTCTCAGCAAGGTCCATTCAGACTTTCATCCTTCCGAGGTCGATTAAATGAGCAGCGTCTTGAGTCGCTTATGGGTGATTAACCATGCTTTACAAGTACCCAGTACATACATATGAAAGAGCAGTATTCAAATATTCAGACTTTTCGTTTATTAGAATCTCTCATGAATCAACTAAGTTTTGTTTTTTCAAGACATGGTTAGAGGATTTAATTTACCTAAGAGTTTTGTGATTCCTCAGACAAGGGTCACTTCTTTTTGGGTTTCTAGATGGATTCTGTGCTCATGTCTTTGTCTTTATCGGACAAAAGTCAATTGTAACTGGTGTTAGCCTGTCTAACTTACAGTCTAGAACATTTCTTTCAGTGGCTATGTGCATGGAAGTTTTAGGTCTCATAACTGCAGCATCAGGCATGGTTCCCTTTGCTCGTTTTTCATCTGAGATCTCTTTTTGCTTTGCATACTGAATCAATGATACAGAGATTGTTTTCAGATATCACAGTTGATTTTTTAAACCCTAACACTCTACTCTCTCTGTTTTGGTGATTAGTCTATCATCATTTTATTCAGTGGGCCTCCTTTTGTTCATCCTTCCTGGACTGTATTCTTAATATATGCAAGACTTACAGGTTGGGGAGCTGTCTGAGTGTCTCTGATAGCAGAAGGGGTTTGGAAACTTCAAGAGGCGAGGTTTCTAATCAATATTTTAGAACTCTGTGCTATTTCAGAGCTCTTTCAGACTTGGCCTCTTTTAGGAGAGAACTTTTCATTTTTTGCTTTCAGACAGACAATATCACAACTGTGGCATATGTCAATCAGCAAATAGGGACTTGTAGTTCCTTAGAAATTAAGAAGTATCTTGAATACGTTCTTAGATGGAATTCATCTCCTGTCTAATTTCTACAATTTTTTTATCTCAGTTTTAGACATTTGGGAGGTAGATTATCTTAGTCATCAGTTTTTACATCTGGTGAGAGTGGTAAGTGGTATCTCTATACAGATGTGTTTTCTCAATTTCCCAGATTATCTTTTCAGGTCCAGGGATCCTCAGGCAGAGATGGTGGATGCATTAGCAGTGGTTTTGCAACCTTACTACATCTTTCTGCCTCTGTTTTTTTCTTTCAAGGGTGATTTCCAAGATCATATTGCAACAGTGTCATGTGTTCTGATAGCATCAGCATGGCCTCACAGGTTTGGTATGTGGATCTTGTTCAGATGTCCAGTTGCCATCCTTGGCAGCTTTCTCTTTGTCCAGCCCTTTTATTTTAGGGGCTATTTTTCCAGCGGGATCTCAAATTACTAATTTGATGGTATGGAAATTGATTAGTGTTTAGTCATAGAGGTTTCTCTGACTCAGTTTTTATCACTATGTTGCAGGCTTATAAGTCTGTTTCAAAGAACATGTATTATCAGGTTTGGAAAACCTATATTTTTTGGTGTTCTCATAAATTCTCTTGGCATTCTTTTAGAATTCCTAGTATTTTACAGTTTTTCAGGATGGTTTTGATAAGACAAATCTCTGTTATTTCTGTTATATTTCCTAGAAATATTGTTTAAACCTCCCGATATTCACTGTTTTGTCCAGGCTTTGGTTGGTATCAAGCTTGTTCATTTATTAATTTCTCCTTATTGGAGTCTTATCTGGTTTAAAGATTTTGCAGGCTCTTTCTTTTGAGTCTATATTTTCTTTGAAGGTTATCTACTTTCTTGGAAAGTGTTGTTTCTTTTGACTATCTCTTCTGCTACAAGAGTTTCTGATTTATCAGCTCTCTCTTGTGTGTCTCCTTTTCTGTTTTTCATCTAGATAAGTTGTTTTGTGGACTTCTTTTTTCTTAAGGTTGTGAATTTGAACAATATTAGTAGAGAAATAGTTGTTCCTTCCTTGTGTCCTAATCCTAAATAATTATTTGAGTGTTCTTTACATCATTTGGATGTGGTCAGAACTTTATAATTCTATATCAAGGTTACTAGGATTTCAGAAGACTTCTAGTCTATTTGTGGTTTTTCTGGTTCCAGAGAAGGTTAGAAAGCCTCTGCCATTTCTTTGGCATCCTAATTAAAGCTTTTGTTTCTCAAGGCTTATTTGGAGGCAGGGCAGGCTCTGCCTCAGAGATTTACAGCTCATTCTAATAAGTTCAGTCACCATTTCTTGGGCTTATCAGAATGAAGCTTCGGTTGATCAAATTTGCAAATCAGTAATTTGGTCTTCTTTGCCTACTTTTATTTTTTTTACCATTTTGATGTATTTTGCTTCTTCTGAAGCAGTCTTTGGTAGAAAAGTTCTTCAGGCAGCTGTCTCAGTTTGATTCTACTGCTTTTGATTTCAGTTTTTTTAAGAAAAAACATTATTATTGTGTGGATTTAATTGCTCAGTGGAAATAGCTGTTAATATGTTATCCCTCCCTCTCTAGTGACTCTTCTGTGGACTTCCACATCTTGGGTATTTCTATCCCATACATCACTAGCTCATGGACTCTTGCCAATTACATGAAAGAAAACATAATTTATGTAAGATCTTACCTGATAAATTAATTTCTTTCATATTGGCAAGAGTCCATGAGGCCCACCCTCCTCTTTTTGTATGCTTTTTTACTCCTTTTTGTTATCACCTCACTACTTGACTATTCATTAAACTGAGTTGTGAGTGTGATGGGAGGTGTATTTATAGGCATTTGAGGTTTGGGAAACTTTGCCCCCTCCTGGTAGGAATTTATATCCCATACGTCACTAGCTCATGGACTCTGCCAATATGAAAGAAATTAATTTATCAGGTAAGTTCTTACATAAATTATGTTTTTGTTTCTGTTCTTTGGTTAAAGTGGATGAAATTTTAAGAAAGGTTAGTCTAACATTGGCTTAGGTTAGTCAACGATATCCTATTTTTTTATAAACATTAACCAAACTTGCAAAAAAGTCAACTTTATATTATTTCAATTATCTTGAGAGAACATATCTGTTATCAGTATTAATCAGTTTGGGACACAAAACGTTTCAGTATAGCTGCTTTATGAATAAGATTTTAAATTATGTAAATTAAATTATCTGCCCCTTTTTCTGTATTATAACACGGAGAATGGATGTTTTTAAACTGATGATTACAATTATACATAGTATCATATTCCATCCTTGATAGAAAATGATAATTTTTCTATAAAAAGGAACATCTGTTTTAAGTAAAACAATCTGGAACCATTTAAATGCTGCCCTTTTGAAATAGTTACGTAACAATAAAGTAAATGCAAATAATTCTTTAGGGATAACTCCTAAAAAATTCAACCTGTCATAGACATCTAGAGAAAAATTATACACATTCTCAAAAAATGAGATCATATAGTGTGTAGTAACTGCTTTGGTCACTATTTAGTCTTGATATGGAGTAAATTACTAATGTTGCTGAACACATTTGCTGGAAATGGCTCATTCTGAGTCAGGATCACGTTCAATTATGAGTGATTTTCTCATGGGGTAGTAACTCTTGCAAAATAAAGTGTGTCCATTTTTTAAAAAGACATACAGAAGAAACCTTTAATTTAAAGAAAAAGAAATCAAGCAGCGTATATTCTATAAATGTGTAAGTCGGTGCAATATATATAGACTGTTCTGTAATCAGGAGTTGCATCTAATAAGATAAATAAAACCTTCACACCATGTTAATTTAAAAAATCACTCTGTCTCTTACAGAATCTCTGCAATAAATGCTGTAATGACGCAAACTGTCTCTTTTTCATGCCAGAAGTCTAATCTCACCAAGACGTCACTTAGGCTCCTAAATTATTACACCGCGGTATCAGCTGCAAACAGTAAAAATATTTAAGACTTTATAAATGTCTCTCTACTTCAGTGTTTATTTTTCTAGTTCATATCTATTATTACACCATGTACCCAAGCACTTTGTAATCTGAAAAAGGGTTAAAGGGACGACAGTGGATAAAGCAAGTAGTTTTTAAAGGGACACTGAACCCACATTTTTTCTTATGTGATTCAGATAGAGCATGCAATGTTAAGCAACTTTCTAATTTACTCCTATTATCAAATTTTCTTCATTCTCTTGGTATCTTTATTTAAAAAGCAAGAATGTAAGTTTAGAAGTCAGCCCATTTTTGGTGAACAATCTGGGTTGTTCTTGCTGATTGGTGGATAAATTCACCCACCAATAAACAAGTGCTGTCCAGCGTGCTAAACTAAAAATTTCCTGGCTCCTTATCTTAGATGCCTTCTTTTTCAAATAAAGATAGCAAGAGAACGAAGAAAAATTGATAATAGGAGTAAATTAGAAAATTGCTTAAATTGCCTGCTCTATCTGAATCACAAAAGAAAAAAATTGGGTTCAGTGTCCCTTTAATTCAATGAAAAAAAAACAAAAAAACTTTAATTTTGCAACATAATTGTACTTGTATTTTATATTTAAAGGTGAGAAAAAAATATTTCCTGCATTTTTATTTTTACAATTTTCAAAATACAATAAATTTGATCTCCGGGTTCTGTGTGATCTGAAAACTAAGCTTATATTGCCAATCTTTAAACGCAAATTTGACGTGTAATTGCTTGACAGCACAGTATTACAAAAGCAATAAAATGTAACCAAGAAAATCTTTTATTATTA
Source organism: Bombina bombina (assembly GCF_027579735.1). Classification (NCBI taxonomy): domain Eukaryota; kingdom Metazoa; phylum Chordata; class Amphibia; order Anura; family Bombinatoridae; genus Bombina; species Bombina bombina. The sequence goes on along the minus strand of NC_069508.1, from coordinate 194,802,563 downwards.
TTTGTCTGCTAAACCCCTCTCTACTTATTTCTATGGCTTTTATGTCAGTAAAATTTTACCAATTTAAAATAAAACATTTGAAACCAAGGCATTTATGCAGTTACAATTAAATAGAAAAGAAGACTAGTTTCTTATAATTAGCACTCTTTACTCAAAAAGAAAATCTCATGAAGATATGGTGGCTATAAATAAAGCTACCTGCACTGATTAAGACACAACAAAATAAGGATAAAGTATATATATATATATATATATATATATATATATATATATATATATATATATATATATATATATAAAAGTGCAATTTTATTATATAGGATCAAAACACAATACAAAACAGCATATGCCCCATACTGACAAAAAACAAGTTCAATAAAGAGGATTATTAAGCGGTTACCACAGTACTGCAGTGTCTTTTTATGTAGCACTTTCAATCTTGCTTTGTGAAGTTGTTCACTGTGCTAAAACTTATCCACTGAATATCCACTGTATGCTCCAAGTGTGACTGTAAGCTCATCTGCTGTATCCACCACAATGAGCAATCTGTAACTGTGTGCACAAGATTTCAATGTGCAGAAGATGTTGATATGCTGACAAACACCTAGTGGCTATCAAATTACCTCACCAGACCACTGCTAGCCCTGGAATATACTATGCACAAAGGGCTCTTCTCATATTGCTGTTGGTATAGCAGGATGAGCTGCCGATCGTAACACCTGAGAAGCTGGAGTACTTCCAAAATGCTCTAGAAGAGGTTTCACTGCAAGGAAAACAGAAACAGAGGCGCCACATGTGTAGATCAATCAAAACAGACAATATCCAAGTTAGATGAGATACAGGATACTCACAAACGTGAAGGCACTCTCTTGTGCCTGTAGGAGCGGGCTGGTATTTAAACAGCAAACCAGCTAGCTGTACCAAGGGATCCCCGTCAGGATATCCTCGCAACAGTAATCCTTCACTAGATTGATTCCAGCAAAAAGGAAAAAATGTTCAGAGGGGAGGAAGGCTAAACAGCCTTATGGTTACTGGCAAGGGAAATGCCAAACAAACACCAGATTTGTTTAAAAAGTATCAAGTATTTTATTTTACAAAAGATAAAAAAATACCATCAATAACAAATTAAAGCTTGGTGTATTTAATGGCAAATCTCCTTGTATATAGAGATAATAGCGACGCGTTTCTCAGGGAAGACCCTGTTTCATCAGGCTTGTATACTCTAGAACCATTTAAAACCCCTTTATATAGGGATCAGTAACCATATGTTTGCAATAAACCCTCCCCTTCCTTGACATAAACCAATGAAACCTTTTCTTTCCGAAAACTCCCACTTGTTGCCTTAATTAGAAGTTTATAATAGTTTTTCCTTTAATATTATGTCCACTTGATCAATAATCTGTGAGCCCATATCCTAATGTGGTTATGTGTGATGTTAGATCTAGATCGTAATGTGTCGATTGTGAGATAATAAAAAGTGTATGAATGTAAACATACTTAATCGGTGATCGTTTTTTGACCAATTAAAAGCCTGCTTTAGGAGGCTTGTACAATTTAAAACACCCAATTGGTTCATGTGCTCTTAGTTTGATGACTACAATTACCATCATACCTCTCTACCGGAACTATAAGGAAATAGAATTTGCCTAATTGTGAATTGTTCTCTGACCGTCTAATTTCAGTGACTACAAGTACCATAATGCTTCTCTAGTCTCTACCGGAAGTGCCCGGGTAGTGTGTCTGCGTGACTGTTATTTTGTAGTCTTTTTCGTCTAAGTGGGGGCTTGTACATAATAATCCATTCGATTGGTTGGTGTCACATTCCCACTTTAACTGCAGTTTGACTCTGATGGACTACAACTCCCATCATGCTTCTCTGTGTCCAATAGAAACCGCTATCTGGTGTCTAATGGGCATCCACTTGGAGTCTCTCTATACAGGCGCATTTGGTTCACTCGCAATGGTTTTGCAGATGTACCCATTGCGCTCCTAAGTGTAATGGTGGGGGCAGAATTAAATACTCTAAATTATGAATAACATGTTAATGAATAATATGATTGCTCTAAAACAATTTGCTCCATTGCTTATAATACTCGATCTTTAATTAGGTCAATGTGATAGCACAATAACATAGTTTGAAAATTACACATATATACACGCACTTAGGTTTTGAAAGCCACCAGTGGTAATAATAGGACCACTCATATTCTTGTTCTTCATAACACATTCAGCATAATATTGAACACCACACTTAGCATAATCTTTATCTTCATTAATATTACCATTGTCATAAGGCTGATGACTAATATATGGTATAAAATAATACATATAATTTAGATTAAGGTGCACCAACATTTTTTATTAGTTAGAAAAGTATATACATTAGGTGTAAAAGGTTGAGTCACTTGAACTATAAATTTATATGCACTGACATTATATTATTATGTTTAAATCGGTACACGTTTTTAATTTCATAGTTAAAGTATATAGAGTGTAATCAGTAAAGTTTATTTACAGCACTTTACATTTGTTATTGTGCTATCACATTGACCTAATTAAAGATCGAGTATTATAAGCAATGGAGCAAATTGTTTTAGAGCAATCATATTATTCATTAACATGTTATTCATAATTTAGAGTATTTAATTCTGCCCCCACCATTACACTTAGGAGCGCAATGGGTACATCTGCAAAACCATTGCGAGTGAACCAAATGCGCCTGTATAGAGAGACTCCAAGTGGATGCCCATTAGACACCAGATAGCGGTTTCTATTGGACACAGAGAAGCATGATGGGAGTTGTAGTCCATCAGAGTCAAACTGCAGTTAAAGTGGGAATGTGACACCAACCAATCGAATGGATTATTATGTACAAGCCCCCACTTAGACGAAAAAGACTACAAAATAACAGTCACGCAGACACACTACCCGGGCACTTCCGGTAGAGACTAGAGAAGCATTATGGTACTTGTAGTCACTGAAATTAGACGGTCAGAGAACAATTCACAATTAGGCAAATTCTATTTCCTTATAGTTCCGGTAGAGAGGTATGATGGTAATTGTAGTCATCAAACTAAGAGCACATGAACCAATTGGGTGTTTTAAATTGTACAAGCCTCCTAAAGCAGGCTTTTAATTGGTCAAAAAACGATCACCGATTAAGTATGTTTACATTCATACACTTTTTATTATCTCACAATCGACACATTACGATCTAGATCTAACATCACACATAACCACATTAGGATATGGGCTCACAGATTATTGATCAAGTGGACATAATATTAAAGGAAAAACTATTATAAACTTCTAATTAAGGCAACAAGTGGGAGTTTTCGGAAAGAAAAGGTTTCATTGGTTTATGTCAAGGAAGGGGAGGGTTTATTGCAAACATATGGTTACTGATCCCTATATAAAGGGGTTTTAAATGGTTCTAGAGTATACAAGCCTGATGAAACAGGGTCTTCCCTGAGAAACGCGTCGCTATTATCTCTATATACAAGGAGATTTGCCATTAAATACACCAAGCTTTAATTTGTTATTGATGGTATTTTTTTATCTTTTGTAAAATAAAATACTTGATACTTTTTAAACAAATCTGGTGTTTGTATGGCATTTCCCTTGCCAGTAACCATAAGGCTGTTTAGCCTTCCTCCCCTCTGAACATTTTTTCCTTTTTGCTGGAATCAATCTAGTGAAGGATTACTGTTGCGAGGATATCCTGACGGGGATCCCTTGGTACAGCTAGCTGGTTTGCTGTTTAAATACCAGCCCGCTCCTACAGGCACAAGAGAGTGCCTTCACGTTTGTGAGTATCCTGTATCTCATCTAACTTGGATATTGTCTGTTTTGATTGATCTACACATGTGGCGCCTCTGTTTCTGTTTTCCTTGCAGTGAAACCTCTTTTTGAAGATACACCATCGTTTGGGTGAAGACCGAGAGCTGCCTTCTATTTCTACTTCCATTTATTTGGACTTATTTGGACTTATTTGGACTTCAGTTGGGATCTTTCCCATTTCACCTATTGATACGTCTGTATTCTCATATATATATTTTTTATTCTATCATTATATTTTATGTTTTATATTTTACTTTTTACAGATTTTACCATTTATTTTCTATATATTGTTTTATAGGTTTTTTTACATTTTTGGTATCACCAAAGGGGTTTTTTGATTGTATTTCAGTACTAATTTCTGCCCTGAGTCATTAGCGCCTCCTATAGGGGATTTGTGGTATTACTCTAATATCACAATATCCCTCTTAATACTTTTTGCAAAATGCTCTAGCATGTAAGTATTCCAGGCCTCATACAGGAAACACGGTAATGGTCGGGACTGGGATTTTTACTAAATTAACTTTAGCCTTAATCCTAATCCCAATCTATATGCCTAACTCAAATTATTAACCCTAATATTTGACCCTAACTGTAGCTCTAATACTAACTTTAACTTTTTATTTAAGGATAATTAGATTACAACAGAATGTAGATTCAAATTAATATAATATTAGCATAAACTCCATAGAATCATTGTAAACAAAATTTAATTTACATTTTATCTGTTGAAAATACAACAAAATATCTACATGTATACCTTATTATTTTTTTAAATCTTAATAGGATCTTATTTAAAACAATTAATACAAAATCATAATTCAAACTCAGTTTCCCCCCCCCAAAAAAAAACTGCAAGGAAAAAAACCCCTCAAGGTTAACCATCATTTAGCATAGCCAACCAATCTCTCCTCTTAGGATGGCACCCTGTACATATAATGAATTATAAAAGGGCTTATAAATTTGTTTTTGCATTCTGACTGGTAGTGAGGTAATGAAATGTCCCCATTTTTTTTAAAAAAAATAATCACGTCATTTTCTGAATTGATTACATAATCAAATTGCTCAACTATCATTTTTGTCTCTAATTTACTTAGAAACTGAGAAAAGCTGGGGCCTCTGCTGGATTTCCAAGAACTAAAAATTATATTTCTAGCACATAGAATCACGAAATTAATAAATCTACTGTTATATAACCTGTTATTGCCCTCTTTTAAAAAGAGGAACTCTCCTAACTGTAATTCAATATTTTGTTGAACCGTCTTAGATAGTCAGAAAGAAACCCTATACCAAAACTGTCTGACCTTCGGGCAACCCCATACACAATGTATTAAATCTGCAAGGTGGAAACTACATCTTGGGCAATTTATAAATGTATCTAAACCCCACATAGCCATCCTGCTAGGTGTTATATAGGAACGATTAATACGTTTAATGTGGGACTCGCACAATATCTTTTAGCTGAAAATGGCCAACCTCTAATAGCCAATCTACCACCACTTTAACCATACAAACCCAATTATATCTAGATAGATTCGGCAGACTCAATCCAGCGTACTCTTTTAACTGCATTAATTTAGTAAGTGATATTTTCGCTTTACCTTTACCCCAGAGAAACCCAAGTAACAATTTATGAAAATTAATTATATGCTTAGCTTTTATGAATAGAGGTAAATTTTGTAGAAGATACAACAGTCTAGGAAAAATTATCATCTTAAAAATATTTATTTTTCCTGCCAAAGAAAGTGGTAAATTAGAACATTTCCTTAAATCCTCCTTAATTTTTTGAAATAGTGAATCATAATTAATCATAATTAATTCCATACCATTTCTCAAAAAAAAATCAATACGCAAAAACGTCCTGTAAGTCTTACAGGCCCATTTATCAAAGGGCTTGCGGACCTGATCCGACACTGCGGATCAGGTCCGCAAGACCTCGCTAAATGCGGAGAGCAATACGCTCTCCGCATTTAACATTGCACCAGCAGCTCACAAGAGCTGCTGGTGCAACGCCGCCCCCTGCTGACTCGCGGCCAATCGGCCGCCAGCAGGGAGCTGTCAATCAACCCGATCGTATTCGATCGGGTTGATGTCCGGCGATTCCTGTCCGCCTGTTCAGAGCAGGCGGACAGGGTTATGGAGCAGCGGTCTTTAGACCGCTGCTTCATAAGTTGTGTTTCTGGCGAGTCTGAAGACTCGCCAGAAACACGGCCCTAGACTCATACGTAAAACCTTTTACATCAGGATTTTGGATTCTCCAAATGTCCTTCAGATTTAAAATATTTTTAAAATACTTTAAAATTAGTATATCACGTTTAGATACTGATACCTGTTTATTCCCTTTATTATTATTATTATCAGGTATTTGTAGAGCGCCAACAGATTCCGCAGCGCTGATTCCCTTGCTGAAATCTATCAATTAGACTTGTGCATGATCGAAAAATTTGTTTTGGCTCGGTTTGCATCGATTCGGATTTTTTCGAATTTCGGTTCGGATTGATTCGAATTCGGAAAAATTTGAATGAATTTGTTTCGAATTAGTTTCGGATTCATTCGGATTCGAATAAATTCGGCTGGATTCGGTTCGATTCGGTTTGGTTCGGAAATTTGGAATTTCGGTATGTGTTAGGTGGGATATGCTGCATATTAGACTAGTATTATGTACTGTATATTAGGTGTAACCCATAGCAGAGTGATATAACCTAATATACTGTACAATACTAGTGTAATCCATGGCCATCCGAATCTACCAAATAAATCCGAACTAATTCGGATTTATTCGGTAGATTCGGCACTATTTAAATTCGGAAATTTGAATCGATCCGAATCTCCGAATTTAAGAAATTCGGCCGAATTTCCGAATCGATCTGAAACAAATCGCACATGTCTACTATCAATAGGGGACTGGGATATTAAATTAAAATCCCCTGCTATGATCAAGTTATGGTGTGAATGCTCAAGTAATTTCCTCTGTAGTTTATTCTAAAACCTACTATCACCCTTATTTGGGCCATAAACATTACATATGACAAAAAATGTCCCATTTATTTCTATCTGTATTATAACAAACCTCTCCTCATGATCCAGTTCTTGTTTTATAATCTTGTATCTAAGTTTCTTGTTAAGTAGGATTGCAACACCTCTTTCTTTTAATACAAGGGGTAGTCACCACCTCGCCTACCTAACCATATTTTAGTTTGTCTAATTCTTTCTGTTGTAAATATGTCTCTTGTAATAGGGCTATGTCTGATTTCATTTTCTTTAGATGATTTAAGATTTTATTCCTTTTTATCGGAGAGGTTATGCCCCTTACATTCTAAGATATTATATTACAGAGTGCCATTCCACATTAAAAAACAAAAAACAATGAAGAGAGAGAGGGAAGGAAAAAAAAAGGGAAAAATAAGATCCACACAAAAGCTACATATGCAGTTATGGAGATGGCACAGTTTGCACCATCTACAAAACTTTTCATGACTAAACATAGAAAACAGAAATAGGGGTATCCCCTTGATTTTACCAATATTACTCTTTTTAACTTGAACTTAGAAATTCATTAGCTTCTATTGGATTATTAAGAAACTGCCAGCCACCATTAAGCTTGAGCAAATAGGAGCCATATCTTTTCTCCAATTTGATGTTTCTAGTGAGAAATCCTGAAAAATTAATATTTGTTCATCACCAATCTTAACCATTTTTTCTTCCTATAATAATACAGAACCTCTCTTTTATCCTGGAAGTTAAGGAATCTCGCTATAACTGGTCTTTTAATTATGGATGCATCTGGCCTAGTTCTAGCTGGGCCCAGCCTATGCACTCTTTCAACTAAGATCCTAGGGCTCTCTCTGGGCATTTCGAGCAAAACAGGAAGTTCCTTTACAACAAAACTTACTAAGTCGCTAAACTCAGCTGTTTCTGGCAAACCTATGATTCTGATATTATTCCTGCGTGTTCTGTCCTCCATATCATCCATTCTTTGCTAACTTTAACTTTATCCCAAGCTATGATCCTAGTTTTAACCCTACCCTCTATCCTTAAACCCAAGTCTATAAATAATCCTAGCCTTACATTTCTACCTGGTTCTTACTGTAGTCCTAACTAGACATGCGCATGGGCAAAAAATTAAATTTGTCTGAAAGATTTGTTTTGGATTTTTCCAATGTTTACTTTCGCTGAATTTCGTCTATACAGGCATTTGTTTCGGATGAATATTATATACAGATTTTGTAATCTAATTTCCAATGTTAATAGCTAATACAGACAATTAATATTAAAATAAATCTTACATTATAGGATTCAAACAATTATAAGAACCTATTTTTTAATATTAAAAGAACATATAACTTCTGTATGCCATAAATCCAGCATTTAGTGTCTCACCGGCTGTCCGTAATATCAGTCATTAGTAATGCTATGCCAGGATTGGACAGGGGACAATGGACAAATGAATGGTCAGACCTCCTGTACATTTTAACAAACAAAAAAGCTAATTAATCATGCAATATAATTCCTTCCCCCATTCCTGCACCTTTTTTTGGCACCAAATACCATGAACAAATGAAAGAATCGATTTTGTCAAGCAATCATTAGTTTTTTTTGTCTGTTTCATCCAATATTGTATTTGGCTGTTTGTATATCAAACAACTTGACGAATCAGGAAAATTCAAATTAATTAGCATTTGGCCGAAGTCTGCACAACTCTAGTCTTAATGCTAGTCCTAACCCTAACACTATCCTTAGTCCAATATGTGGTACAAACCCTATCCCTAATCCTAGAACTAGTCAACCTTATCTGTGGAATTTACCCTAGCACTAACCTTAGCACTACCTTTATCAAATAGACCTATAGAGAGTGGCCAAAAAGCACCTACCATGATCAAGAAATTAATATCTTTTTGGTAATAGCAAATGGAATAAACATATGAAAGAAAAAAATATACTGACTGATAACAATCTAATACTTCCTATCCAAATATTGCTTAACAATACATGGTTTAAGTAAGCAAATTTAAAAAAGGCTATAATCTCATCATGATGGTACAGTTAGGTAGCCAAAGGGAAATTTACCCTCGTCTAAAGATATAGATAAAGTAACTTTATGGACTTCTGTAAATATACTAGCTTTGGTATTAGGATGTGGGCAAAAATGAAGTCTTATGCCAAGTGAGGATGTGGAGAAGCATTTTGGATTTAAATTATAATACCAATACCAAATAATATACCTCATTAGCCAGAAAGGCCTTAGACATTAAGACAATCTTTGGTCTAAAGCAAAGACATACTTCGTCAGCAGAGGTTATCTAGTCTGTGAAATGAAGATGAATATTTAAATCAAAGACATAGGGGCCAATTTATCATGGCCCGAATGGGGCCAAATACCCCTGTTTCCGCACAAGCCTATAGGCTCACCGGAAACAGAGTTAAGAAGCAGCTGCCTTAAGACCACTGCTCCTTAACTCGTCCACTGCCTCTGAGGCTGTGGACATCAATCCGCCCGATCGCATATGATCAGGTTGATTGACACCCCCTGCTAGCGGCCGATTGACTGTGAATCTGCAGGGGGTGGCATTGCACAAGCAGTTCACCAGAACTACTTGTGCAATGTTAAATGCCAAAAGCGTATGCTGTCGGCATTCAGCGATATCTGGTGGACATGATATGCTACAGTGTATAATGTCAGCCAGACAATTAGAAATTGGCCCCTTTATATAGAAAACAAAGGTTAGAAAAAAAACTACAGCTATTTCAAGTTTAAGCCACCTGAAGAACTAATAGGAAGGGCATTCTAGTGCAGAACATATCCCTGCTCACTCGAGGATAAAGAAATTTAAATAACTCTGGGAAAAACAGATTCTTACCTCCATATATTTGAAAATTTCATCGGTAAATGCAAACATTTGATTATCATCACTTTAAATAGTGTTTAATGCTTTTTGCCTTCAAGTGCGATCCCCTTTATGGGGTGGGTACAGGAAAAATCAAACCACTTTTGGACAGCCGTGTGTAGTTTATTAACTCATCAGCAAAAGCTGTCCAGAAGTGTTTGTATATTGCTGTACCCACCTATTAAATGGGATTGCATTTGGAAGCAAAAAGTATGAGATATTGCATTTCTTCTTTGCATATCTTACCCAGAGTTTATGGTGCATTGGGAACAATGCATATACTTCTAGGGAAAAGCAAGTGTGTATACTTGCATATATTTGCTCATTTTCTATACAATAATTATATGGCTCATATATATCATTCTAAGGGACTGGAATATATGGTTTACTATAGTAAATTATGCCAGGCAGTAAGCTATTGACAGAGATACTTACAGATAACTGTTCAACAACTGATGTTCATTCAGGAATTTTGATATCAGTAGTTATTAAATTAAAGCAAATAGTCATGAATATATTTGTTTACATAAAAAAATGTATCCATATTTTCTGGATTTCTTGCCAGTACCTATAGATGGTAATCAGTAAGAATGAGGTAAATAGCATATACTTAAAAACGAAAATAGGCTAATTCTGAATTCTATTGGCAAAAATTCTTTATAAAAATTGTTGGGGGTAAAGGTGTTAAATCCCAGCAAATCACATATAAGAAATCTGTTGAGCTTTAATTAAGGTACGCAAACATCTCCTGGGGACAAGAGCAAATAAAATTCTACATAACTGAGTCATATTTTATTCCTAATTCTCCTCATTAAACTGTACTGCTTGACTTTAAGTTAAAACATTTTTTGTAAGTTCAAGTAAAATATGTAACTTATATTTTACTATCATTATAACCTACAACATCACATTTTGCCATTCTTGGTTGTGTTTTGACTTCCTAGTTATTCTCTAATGTTTAATGTGTTTATCATATTATTTTGTCTGATAAGGGCCAGCTCAAGACATTGCACTGTATGGTCCAAATAATTAAATGACACCCCTCAACTCTTTGCCCACTGCAGTCTAAATCCAACCATAATATGTGGTCTCAAATATTTTAATGTCCAGTAGATTTAAATCTCACATGCAAACATGTTGGTACCCATTTTATGAATCCTATTTGAGGAAATTTTGTCATAAAAAACACCCTTAGTCAGAGCTCTCATCCCTTTATATGTTGTCTTTATCACAGTGTCCAATTATAAAGCCAGCCCTGGTATTGATAGTTAGTGATGTCGCAAACTGTTCACTGGAGAACAGTTCCCGGCGAACATAGCTTGTTCGCGTTCGCCGCTGCGGGCGAACATATGCGATGTTCGATCCGCCCCCTATGTGTCATCATTGAGGAAACTTTGACCCTGTATCTCACAGCCTTCTGACACATTTGAGCCAATCAGCAGCAGACACTCCCTCACAGACCCTCCCAGCTCCTTGGCAGCAGCCATTTTAGATTCATTACGATCTTGCTTTCTTAGTGAGAGGAGCTTTAGTGTTGCTGCTGCTGACATTATAGGGAAATAGATAGCTAGGCTAGTGTATTTAGTGTCCACTACAGTCCTGAAGGACTCATCTAATCTATGCTGTAAGGACAGCACCCCAAAAAGCCCTTTTTAGGGCTATAACTTCAGTCGTTTTTTTTTTTTATTATTTGTAATTTTATTTGCATTTGCCTGGCTTTCAGCCTGTGTGTGAGGCTCACAGCATATACTGTGATTAGTGCCACCACTGATATCTGCTTAAGAGTAGTGTAAATTTAAACAACAAAACTTTTAAATCATTTTGCTAGTGTAATCTAATTTAATTTTCTATCAGGCCTGTGTGTCAGGCTTACATAGCATACAACATTGTTTAATTGCTGTGCCAGCAGCCACCACTCATCTGCTTAACATTATTTTAAATGTAAAAAAACAAACTTTTAAATCATTTTGCTAGTGTAATCTAATTTCATTTTCTATCAGGCCTGTGTGTCAGGCTTACACAGCATACAACGTTGTTTAATTGCTGTGCCAGCAGCCATCACTCATATCTGCTTAACATTATTTTAAATTTAAAAAAAAACTTTTAAATCATTTTGCTAGTGTAATCTAATTTCATTTTCTATCAGGCCTGTGTGTCAAAACAAATAACAAATGCCTTTCTATCCTTTAGTGTGGCCTTACCTGCCTGTGTAACATAAAAGCAATATATAGTGAGGGGGAGAAGAGGGATGGGGATAAAAGGAGAGGAGGGAGGGGGGGGAGGGGGGGTGGGAGGGGAAAGGAGGGGAAGGAGGGGGGGGAGGAGGGGAGGGAGGGGGGGAGGGAGGGGGGGTCTGGTCGGAGGCATTGTTCCCTAAGGGACGCCGGGCGGGGTAGAGTGTGTCGTCTCTCTCAGGGTGTGGGAGAAAGATTCCCAATAGAACCGGACTTCGTGAAAGAAGGCCAGATTGCCATTCTTGAAGAAGGAATACTCTTCCCCCTCCAAGAGTTCCGAGATGTGGTGGAACCACTCCTGGGTCGTGGGGACATTTGAGGATTTCCATTTCCGGGAGATGAGTGCTTTTGCACTATTTATGGTAATTTGTAGGAGTTTCCATCTGATCTTACAGATCTTACCATGTTTGTGGTTCAGGAGAGCAGTGAGGGGTGTCAAGCTAAATGTTGGACCCATGAGCTCCTTAAGGAATCTCTCTACTCTCCTCCAGAAAGGGGAGATCACTGGACAGTACCACCATATATGGGCCATTGTTCCCACTGCCCCACACCCCCTCCAGCAAGTGGCGCCTGCTCTCGGGTAGATTTGTTTAATTCTTTCGGGTGTGAGGTACCAGCGGAATAGGATTTTATGATTCAATTCTAAGATTCTAGCTAGGGACGAGGACTTGGAAGTGCTATAGAGAATCGCCTGCCATTGCTCTTCAGATATTTCTCTCCCTAATTCTGCTTGCCAGTGGAGCTTGTATGAGGGGGGCAGTGCCATAGGGGTGTTGTCTAACATTTTCTTTGCTATAGAGAGGGAGCTACGGGGTGAGGAGCCTGACAGGCACAGCCTTTCAAATGGGGTCAGTTCTCTAGTTAGACTGTCCTTGTGTGGTGAGATTTTCAGGAGGTGTGTCAGTTGGGCATATTTGAGCCAGGAGGAGAAACTCCCCCCAGCTATGTCTGTCATTTGTGAGCGTGTTTTTAGTGTGTGGTTAGAGACCAGGTTGGCAAATGGGGTTGTATTTGACATGCCGCCTGGGCAATGCCTCTCCGCTAGTAGGCCTCCCAAGAATTCGGCGTTGTGTGATATTGGTGTCATCGGGGAGATAGGGGAAGAGATACCCTTGTCTTTGGCTCGTATTGTGTCCCAGGTCTTGAAAAGGTGGGCATAGAGTTGGGATGTCTTTGCGAGGGGTGGTCGGGCTAAGGGGCTGATCCAGGTTAGGGGGCCCAGGTTGGGTGAGGTTAGAAGGAAAGAGTCAATAGATGCCCATGCTTTTCTATTTGTGCTGTCATGCCATTCAAGAACTCTCTGCATCACTATTGCCCTATAATATTGCTGGATCGAAGGTACACCTAGACCTCCCGCTCCTAGTGGGGACATAATGACTTTTTTACTAATGCGTGGTTTAATACTGCCCCAGATGAATGAGTTTAGCATTGACTGTATTTGGTGGAGGTATGTGCTTGGTAGGTGTATTGGCACCGCTTGCATTATGTAAAGCAGCCGTGGGAGGGCAGTCATCTTGACCGCCTGTATGCGGCCCCACCACGAAAGTGGCTTGTTTTGCCAGTTATCTAGCTCTTTCTTGAGTCTATGCATAATAGGTATGTAGTTATGTTTAAACAGTTTGCCACTGTTCGGGGTAAGATAAACACCAAGGTATTTAATTTTGTCGCAGTTTAGTTTGTAGGGGCAGCAGTTCGCCAAAGCTGCAAACCGCTGCTTTTCAATGTTTATATTTAAGATCTCAGATTTCCTAGCATTGATGAGGAAGTTGGAATGGGCACTAAATCTATCAAATTCTCCTAATAGGTGAGGCAATGAGGCACTCGGGTGGGTGAGTAGAAGTAGGACATCGTCCGCATAGAGTGTTACTTTATATGTATTAGGGCCTAACTCAATTCCGGTAATGTTGGGGTTGTTTCTGATCTGAGAGGCCAGGTCTTCCATTGAGATGGCGAAAAGGAGTGGAGACAAGGGGCACCCCTGCCTCGTCCCGTTTCTTATCTCAAAGCTGTCGGAGAGAATACCATTAGCCTTAACCCGTGCTGAGGGTTGGGAGTATAAGCTGAGGATTCTTTGGATCATTACCTTTCCTATGCCAAAGGCGGAAAGACAAGAATGGAGGAACTCCCAGTCCAGCCGGTCAAAGGCTTTTTCAGCGTCAGTTGATATTACAATTGACGGTGCATTAGACCGGCTGGACTGTTCTATTAGGTGGAGTACCCGGATGGTGTTGTCTCGTGCTTCCCTTCTGGGAATGAACCCTGTTTGGTCTACGTGGATAATTTGGGGAAGGATTGTGTTCAGTCGTGTTGCTAATATTTTTGCGTAGAGTTTAATATCAGAATTTAGTAGCGAGATAGGTCTATAATTTTCCACTTTTTGGGGGTCCCTGTCCGCCTTTGGCAAAACGATGATATGGGCTTCTAAGGTGTGTTTGGGCCATGGTACCTGCTTGTCTATTGTTGCGAACATGGAGGTTAGGTGTGGGGCTAATAGCTGTCTAAACTGTTTATAGTAGATGTTGGTGAACCCGTCGGGCCCTGGGCTCTTACGTAGTGGAAGGGATTTTATTGCTAGGAGCACCTCCGAGGTAGTTATTGGGGCTTCCTGGGTTTCTGATAGCTCTGGAGGGAGTACCGGCAGGGCAGCTTCCTCAATGTACTGTTCCCGTGCCTGTGGGGTTGCCGCGAGTGGGGGGCTCGGTAGGTTGTATAAGTTGTTATAGAAAGACCTGAATTGGTCCACGATTTGGTGGCTGCTAAGGGCTTGATGACCGGCAGAGTCGATTAGACTGTGTATGTAAGAGCTAAGTTTTTGTTCCTTTAGAGATTTAGCTAGGGAGGGGCCTATCTTATTGGAGGTAGCTAGGTACATTTTCTTCAGGAAGAATGCCTTCGTTTGAGCCTCTTTATAAATTAGTCTATTTAAGTCATTCCTCGCCTGCCTCAGTCTATCTGTTAAGTTCTTGTCTTATGGGGACATTTTATGCTGTAGCTCTATGTCGCGAATGCTCTGTGTCGCAGACCTGTATGATTCTCGGTATTGTTTAGTCAGCTGTGCTTTGTGTTTAATTATTTCTCCTCTGATTACACATTTGTGGGCCTCCCATAGGGTGTGCGGTGCTATGTCTGGTGTATTGTTTAGTTCAAAATATTCTTTTAGTGTTTCTGCCAGTCGTGTGGTCAACTCTGGTCTTTTTAGCAGTGATTCATCGAGCCTCCACACGTAAGGGGAAAGGGGCCTATCTAACCAGTTTAATGTGGTTGTCACCATAGCGTGGTCTGTCCAACTAATAGGTTCTATGTCCGCATCTCTCACTAGGCTGTAGGTAATTTGGTCGGTGAAAATGTAGTCTATACGCGAGTAGCACCTGTGCGGGTTAGAGAAAAACGTGTAGTCGCGTTGGCCTGGGTGTTTCGCCCGCCATGCGTCTATCAGGGTAAGTTTGTGGGTGGTCGTGGTTATGTCTTGAATGGTTTTAAGGGGTACACTGCCTCGGCTTAGGGAGCAGTCGATGCAAGGGTCAAGGGCTACATTCAAATCCCCGGCCATGACTAGAGAGCCCTTTTGAACCTGGAGTATCTTATTTGCGACTTTTCTAAAAAACTGTGCCTGTTTGGAGTTCGGGGTGTAGATGCTGGCCAGGGTAATAGGTCGATTGTATAGAAGGCCAGTGAGGATTAGCCATCTGCCCCTGGGTCTGCCTCTACTTGTGACAATTGAAACGGTAGTGATCTGTGGAACATAATCCCTACCCCCCGCGCTTGGTGGCATGGGACGCAAAATATGCAGTGGGGAAGTCTCTATTTGAGAATTTAGGTGAGTTATCTTTCGGGAAGTGCGTCTCCTGTATGAAGACTACATCTGCCTTAGCTCTTTTAAAACAGGAGAGAGCGACCGACCTCTTTGTGGGTGAGTTCAGTCCCCTAGCATTAAGGGTTATTAGTTTGACGGTGTGTGTTCCGGTGGGTGGGGAGTGCTGTGATGCTGTGAGGGTCATTTTAAGCTATCAGTGGGGTGGGGGAGGTGGGAAGGGCGGGAGCCATACTGGCTTTGTGCTGTGTGCTCACAAGGGGGATTGTACCTTATGTCGAATGGATCCAGATCCCGGGGCTGAGTTATAGGGTGAATCGTGCGAGTCCGACCAGACCAGGGAGAAGGGGGAGGAAAAGTGGGTGGTGGTAGAGGCAGTTCAGAGAAGGCATATCTGAAATTGTAAAAGGCAAACGTAAACAAAAACAGAACAACATATGTAAAACTTAATCTAGAAGCATAAACATACCTCATGCTACACTTTAGAAATGAAAAACAAAAAAAGGGGGGGAGTAGAGGGGGGAATAAGTAGCTGCTACGACTTGCGGTAGCAGGTCGGCCTCAGGATATGGGGCTGGAATTATGAGGTATAGACACTGCTACAGGAGCAAACTCTCTATGGGATGGTTAGCCTTTCGTCATACTTAAGGCGCATATGGCGCAACAATTACATACTTGGTTTATTGTATACATAGCGCATGCGACATAATAAAACATATACACAATTAAATTTTAGTACTGTGCAGAGAAAAAACTGTGGGGTAATAGTTAAACCTATTAAGGGGGAGGAAGAGCATAAAATAAACAGAACATTAACAAAGCAACAGGTAGGTGCCTGGGATGTGGCATAATGTCTATATGGACCACACCGCACTGTGGCCCTGTGTAGCATGGCAAACAACAGATATAGGTTACTTAACACAAGGTGGTCCTTGCAGTCAAGTGACTGCTCCTTGATTCGGAGGTATTCCCTTGGAGGGCTTGGTCTTTTTCCCATGATGGACAGGAGTCCATTCTTGCCTGTGTGGTCTTGGTAGGCACTGATCTTTAGGGGCTTCCTGTAGCGATGGGAGGCTGGGTTGCGAGATCTTTAATGATGAGCAGAAGTCTTCCAGGTCCTCTGTTGATCTGTAGATTGCAGTTGTATTATCCTTGATCACTTTGAGGCAAAATGGAAAGCCCCATCTGTAGGGGATTCCCA
The DNA here is from genome assembly GCF_027579735.1 of Bombina bombina. NCBI lineage: Eukaryota > Metazoa > Chordata > Amphibia > Anura > Bombinatoridae > Bombina > Bombina bombina. The sequence continues at coordinate 194,785,595 of NC_069508.1, read as the reverse complement.
GGTCTCTGAGGTGTAAAGTGAGGTATCTGGTCTCCCGTCGCTTGGCTAGTGTGAGCTGACTTAAATCAGCAAAAAATTGAAGTGCACAGCCCTTGTATGATATAGGTGATTTCTTCCTCGCCGCAGTGAGGATATCTTCTTTGTCTCTGAAACTTGTGAATTTTATAATTATGTCCCTTGGAGGGGCTGCGTCTTTGGGAGTTGGTCTCAAAGCTCTGTGGTACCGATCAAGCGGATACTCAATTTCTTCTTTGTTATCCATAAGTGTGTTAAACAAGGTCTGTAAATAGGGGAGGAGCTCTGGGGTTAACATTATTTTAAATTAAAAAAATAAACAACTTTTAAATCATTTTGCTAGTGTAATCTAATATTATTTTCTATCAGGCCTGTGTGTTAGGCTTACACAGCATACAACGTTGTTTAATTGCTGTGCCAGCAGCCACCACTCATATCTGCTTAACATTATTTTAAATTTTAAAAAAAACTTTTAAATCATTTTGCTAGTGTAATCTAATTTCATTTTCTATCAGGCCTGTGTCTCAGGCTCACAAAGCATATACTGTGGTTAATTGCTGTGCCAGCAGCCACCACTCATATCTGCTTAACATTATTTTAAATTTAAAAAACAAAACTTTTAAATAATTTTGCTAGTGTAATCTAATTTCATTTTCTATCAGGCCTGTGTGTCAGGCTTACACAGCATACAACGTTGTTTAATTGCTGTGCCAGCAGCTACCACTCATATCTGCTTAACATTATTTTAAATTAAAAAAAAAAACTTTTAAATCATTTTGCTAGTGTAATCTAATTTCATTTTCTATCAGGCCTGTGTCTCAGGCTCACACAGCATATACTGTGGTTAATTGCTGTGCTAGCCACCACTCCAGCCACCACTCATAAACATTATTGTAAATTAAAAAAAAAAATTTTTAATAATTTTGCTAGTGTAATCTAATTTCATTTTCCATCAGGCCTGTGTTTCAGGCCCACATCATATAGTGTGATTAATAGCTATTTATTTCCACCACTTATATCTGGTGTAACATTAGTGTAAAAATTTTTTTAATTTTTTTTTTACATCAGTCCTCTTCAAGTGTTATTTAATATTAGTTGCCAGGCCAGCCTGGCTGCCATTAGTGCCAGCCTGTGTGTCAGGCTGCCAGCATATACTGTGCCTACTTCCATCCTCAGTGCCAGTCCACCACTCCTATCTGGTATAACATTAGTTTAAATTTTGTAAAAAAAACCTTTTACATCAGTCTTCTAGTGTTATTTAATTTTAGTTGCCAGGCCAGCCTGCCACTAGTGCCAGCCTGTGTATCAGGCTGCCAGCACATACTGTGCCTACTTCTATCCTGAGTGCCATCACTCCTATCTGTTGTAACATTAGTGTAACTTTTTTAAAAACAAACTTTTACATCAATCTGCTATTGTTATTTAATTGCAGTTGCCTGTCTGCCAGCGTGTGTGCCAGGCCCACTTTCCAACTAGTGCCACGAATCATATTTGTTATAACAGTAGTGTAAATATTTAAAATAAAAACTTTTTTGACTGTGAATCATCAGTCTGCTAGTGCAATTGAATTGCAGTTGCCTGCCTGCCAGCGTGTGTGCCAGGCCCACTTGCCAACTAGCGCCACCAATCATATTTGCTATAACAGTATTGTAAATATTTAAAATAAAAACTTTTTTTGACTGAGAAACATCAGTCATCTAGTGTAATCTAATTGCAGTTGCCTTCCTCCCAGTGTGTGTGCCAGGGCCACTTGCCAACTAGTGCCACCAATCATATTTGTTATAACAGTAGTGTATATATTTAAAAAAAATATTTTTTGACTGTGAAAGATCAGTCTGCTAGTGTAATCTAATTGAAGTTGCCTGCCTGCCAGCGTGTGTGCCAGGCCCACTTGCTGCCAACTAGTGCCACCAATCATATTTGTTCTAACAGTTTTCAAAATATTTAAAATCAAAACTTTTTTGACTGTGAATCATCAGTCTGCTAGTGCAATTGAATTGCAGTTTCCTGCCTGCCAGCGTGTGTGCCAGGCCCACTAGCCAACTAGTGCCACCAATCATATTTGTTGTAACAGTAATGTAAATATTTAAAATAAAAACTTTTTTGACTGTGAATCATCAGTCTGCCAGTGCCATTGAATTGCAGTTGCCTGCCTGCCAGCGTGTGTGCAAGGCCCACTTGCTGCCAACTACTGCCACCAATCATATTTGTTATAACAGTATTGTAAATATTTAAAATAAAAACTTTCTTGACTGTGAAACATCCGTAATCTAGTGTAATCTAATTGCAGTTGCCTTCCTCCCAGCGTGTGTGCCAGGCCCACTTGCCAAGCCAACTAGTGCCACCAATAATATTTGTTCTAACAGGTTTGAAAATATTTAAAATAAAAAAAATTTAGACTGTGAATCATCAGTCTGCTAGTGCAATTGAATTGCAGTTTCCTGCCTGCCAGTGTGTGTGCCAGGCCCACTAGCCAACTAGTGCCACCAATCAAATTTGTTATAACAGTATTGTAAATATTTAAAATCAAAACTTTTTTCACTGTGAATCATCAGTCTGCTAGTGCAATTGAATTGCAGTTGCCTGCCTGCCAGCATGTGTGCCAGGCCCACTTGCCAACTAGTGCAACCAATCATATTTGTTATTACAGTAATGTTAATATTTAAAATTAAAACTTTTTTGACTGTGAATCATCAGTCTGCTAGTGCAATTGAATTGCAGTTTCCTGCCTGCCAGTGTGTGTGCCAGGCCCACTAGCCAACTAGTGCCACCAATCATATTTGTTATAACAGTATTGTAAATATTTTAAATAAAAACTTTTTTGACTGTGAATCATCAGTCTGCTAGTGCCATTGAATTGCAGTTGCCTGCCTGCCAGCGTGTGTGCCAGGCCCACTTGCCAACTAGTGCCACCAATCATATTTGTTATAACATATAGACCTCCCCCGATAGGGGGAAGTGCTAAGAATAGTACTACTAAACACAACTTTCTCAGGGTAATCATGCAGGCCATATAGGCCTACACAGATAGGGGGAGTAACATGGATTAAAGTGCTAAGAATAGTACTAATATAAACAAAACCTAGTTACCATGGGTCCCAGACCGCATGTCTTGTTGTTATAATTTGTCAAGGTGATCATGCAGGCCATATAGACCTCCCCCGATAGGGGGAGTTACAGGGATTAAAGTGATAAGAATAGTACTACTTAACACAACCTAGTTACCATGGCTCCCAGACCGCATGTTTTATTATTATACTTTGTCAGGGTAATTATATATCTATCAAATCAATCTATTTATCTTCTATTGATTCTATCTAACGATCAATCTATGTATATCTATCTATCAAATCTATCTATTTCGTGGCCGGACTGATTTGAGACAGCCACTTGTGTTTAGGCCAAATTTGAAGTAGGAGGACAGACCAATCATCTTCTTCCATCTCCCTGTTCCAAAAATGCAGCCCATATAGACCTCCCCCGATAGGGGGAGTAACAGGTAGTAAACTGCTAAGAATAATACTACTTAACACACCACGGGTCCCAGACCGCATGTCTTATTGTTATACTCTGTCAGGGAAATCATATATCTATCAAATCTATCTATTTATCTATCAAATCTATCTAACTATCAATCGTATCTATCAAATATAAATTGCATCTATTGATCGATGTAATTTGTATCTATCAAATGTATATTGCATCTTTTGATCTATGTAATTTGTATCTATCAAATGTATATTGCATCGATTGATCTATGTAATTTGTATCTATCATCAAATGTATATTGCATCTATTGATCTATGTAATTTGTATCTATCATATGTATATTGCATCTATTGATCTATGTAATGTATGTATCTAACTATCAAATCGATCTAACTCGTGGTTGTGCAAATGGACTGTTTACAGTTGTTTGTGGTGCGTTACACGGGGAGTTTGGTCTGTCACTGTGAAGCGGGCATAACCCTTACACTACCTGATCGATACTACATCATACCTGATGTTTTAAAGCATGTTATTAAAAAAAAAAATTAGGAATGTTAGGTGATTAAGGCACTTTATGGCTTAAAACCAGACTCTGCATCAACTATGTAATTTTCCATGGGAGTTTTGCCATGGATCCCCCTCCGGCATGCCACAGTCCAGGTGTTAGTTAGGGATGGGCGAATGTTTCGCAACATTCAAAAAACGGCACAAATTTTAACACATTCATTCGTTCGAATCGAATTTCGAATGTTTACATAACATTCTAACATTCAATTTTCGAATGTTCGGTTTCGAATTTTACGATTACATTCGAAAATATTCTTTACGAAAAATTTGAATTTAGATTGTAATAGTATTTCTAATGCTTTTTCTTTAAATATAATATTCAAATTATGCAATATTCGAATTCGAAAAATTTGAATTTAGATTGTTATAGTATTTCTAATGCTTTTTCTTTAAATGTAATATTCGAATTATGCAATATTCGAATTCGAAAAATTTGAATTTAGATTGTAGATTGTAATAGTATTTCTAATTCTTTTTCTTTAAATGTAATATTTGAATTATGCAATACGTGTATTCGAATTCGAAAAATTCGAATTTAGATTGTAATAGTATTTCTAATGCTTTTTCTTTAAATGTAATATTCGAATTATGCAATATTCTATATGGAAACATTCGAAATGATATATTTGTATCTATTATGTATCAATTTACTAGATTCCCGCCCTACCACATGAACTATTGAACTTCTGAATAGTATTTGTTAAATAGAATGTTAAATTCGAAATTTCGAATGTGGACATTCGATATAATTATAAACATTCGAATTTGAAAGTGACATGCGAAAACTGTAAATAACATTCAATTTTTGAATTTTTAAGAATATTCGTTTTTATCGACATTTGGATTTAGAATTCGAATTTCGGTAATAACATTCGTTCTACATTCGAAAATTTACACATTCGCCCATCCCTAGTGTTAGTCCCCTTGAAACAACTTTCCATCACTATTGTGGCCAGAAAGAGTCCTTGTGGGTTTTAAAGTTCGCCTGCCTATTGAAGTCAATGGCGGTTTGCGCGGTTCGCTGATTCGCAAACAGTAGCGGAAGTTGGAGTCCGCCGTTCGCGAACCGAAATTTTAAGGTTCGCGACATCACTATTGATAGTGTTTTATGAAGATACTGGTTTGTGTATTCCTTTTCATTACTTTCTCTTTTCCATCATATTTCCCTTTTATGTTACAATCCAAACCTTTTCTTATATCCGGGATCTTGTATGACCATTATTCTCCATGGAAGTAAGCACAACGTTATCTATAGGGCACACATTAACTAGCACTTGTGAGTTTAGGGTGACCTGCAGGGGGCTTAGAAACAGGCAAACTTAGAAGTTATAAAGTATTTTAATATAACAATGTTGGTTATTCAAAGCTGAGGAATGGGCAGTAAAGGTGTTATCTATCTTTTTAAACAATAACTAAATTAAGTAGACTGTCCCTTTAAATATTTGAACTCAGCTTTTTTTCCATTCAGCATAAAATAATACTTTCCTAATAATGCTCTTTAATTTGTATTTTTTCAACTATCTTTTTAAAATATGAAAAAAGTCCTGATTATCAATAATTTTAATTAATGTTAGATTATTTGAAAAAACACATATGTCTTCACTGTTATGTTATAAAGTGAAGTATTTCATCCCATAATATTTTAGGGCAATCCCTAAAATATGAGTCACATAGCACTTTTTCTCTTCATTCTCTCCAACATTAATTAAAATGTATTTTAAAGTCTTTAGGATCTATTAAGGTGCCAAGTTCCTTATCTAATATTTTTGGGAAATAAGTAAAATGTACTAAGGTTCAAAATATTTAAAGGGACATAAAATCAACAGCAATACAAAAAAAAAAATAGAAATATTTCTAAGTTTTTGTAAAGAATTACACATTTCATGCCTATGATACCAGCACTTTGCCAGTTGTTAATTTTTATCCATCTGATCGCAACACTTTGGGGGCATCGCAACCTAACCAGCCTTACTCTAAAACCTAAACTTACTCTAAAACCTAAACTTACAAAAAAAACCCCACTAAATTACAAAAAATAAAAAACGAATGATCAAAAATAAAAAAGAATTACACCTAATCTAATAGCCCTATTAAAATAAAAATGCCCATCCAAAATAAAAAACCTAGCCTACAATAAACTACCAATAGCCCTTAAAAGGGCTTTTTGTGGGACATTGCCCAAAATATATCAGTTCTTTTACCTGTAAAAAACACAAAGACCCCCCTACAGTAAAACCCACCACCCAACCAACCCCCTAAAATAAAAAACCTAATTCTAAAAAAACCTAAGCTACCCATTGCCCTGAAAAGGGCATTTGTATGGGTATTTAGCTCTTTTACTGCCCAAACCCTAAACTAAAAGTTTACAGTTTGGGCAGTAAAATAACTAAATGCCCCTTTAAGGGCAATGCCCATACAAATCCCCTTTTCAGGGCAATGGGTAGCTTAGGTTTTTTATTTTGGGGGGTTGGTTGGGTGGTGGGTTTTACTGTTGGGGGGGATCTTTGTGTTTTTTTTACAGGTAAAAGAGCTGATATCTTTGGGGCAATGCCCCACAAAAGGCCCTTTTAAGGGCCATTGGTAGTTTATTGTATGCTTGTTTTTTTTTTTTTTGATGGGCGTTTTATTTTGATAGGGCAATTAGGGGGGCATTAGGTTTAGGGGTTACTATTTTAATTTAGTATATTTTGTTGTGGGGGGCTTGCAGTTTAGGAGTTAATAGGTTTATTATAGTGGCAGCGGTGTCAGGGAGTGGCGGTGTAGGGCTTAATAACTTTAGTATAGTGGGTGCGATGTGGGCGGACGGCAGATTAGGGGTTAATAATATTTAAATAGTGTTTGCGATGCGGGAGGGCAGTTTAGGGGTTAATAACTTTAACATAGTGGTGACGATGTCGGGGAGCGGCGGAATAGGGGTTAATACATTTTATTAGTGGCAGCGATGTCGGGAGCAGCAGATTAGGGGTTAATAAATTTATTATAGTGTTTGCTATGTGGGAGGGCCTCAATTTCGGGTTTAATAGGTAGTTTATGGGTGTTAGTGTACTTTTTAACACTTTAGTTATGAGTTTTATGTAACAGATTTGTAGTGTAAAACTCATAACTACTGACTTTAGTTTGATATAATGGTAATGCTCCAACGCCAATGCGGTGGACACTCAATCTTGCCAGAATTGTATAGATGGTAGGGTGGGTTGCTTCCAGTAATATGGGATATATCTTTTAGCTGTATTGATCATTATTGTGGCGAGTTTCAGTCTCAACATACAAGTTATCTGTGGAAGAAAGTTGAATAAGAAAGTCCAAGGCGTAAGTGGCAAAGGGGTTCTTATCACTATTTGTACAGGGAGTGCAGAATTATTAGGCAAGTTGTATTTTTGAGGATTAATTTTATTATTGAACAACAGCCATGTTCTCAATGAACCCAAAAAACTCATTAATATCAAAGCTGAATAGTTTTCAAAGTAGTTTTTAGTTTGTTTTTAGTTATAGCTATTTTAGGGGGATATCTGTGTGTGCAGGTGACTATTACTGTGCATAATTATTAGGCAACTTAACAAAAAACAAATATATACCCATTTCAATTATTTATTTTTACCAGTGAAACCAATATAACATCTCAACATTCACAAATATACATTTCTGACATTCAAAAACAAAACAAAAACAAATCAGTGACCAATATAGCCACCTTTCTTTGCAAGGACACTCAAAAGCCTGCCATCCATGGATTCTGTCAGTGTTTTGATCTGTTCACCATCAACATTGCGTGCAGCAGCAACCACAGCCTCCCAGACACTGTTCAGAGAGGTGTACTGTTTTCCCTCCTTGTAAATCTCACATTTGATGATGGACCACAGGTTCTCAATGGGGTTCAGATCAGGTGAACAAGGAGGCCAAGTCATTAGATTTTCTTCTTTTATACCCTTTCTTGCCAGCCACGCTGTGGAGTACTTGGACGCGTGTGATGGAGCATTGTCCTGCATGAAAATCATGTTTTTCTTGAAGGATGCAGACTTCTTCCTGTACCACTGCTTGAAGAAGGTGTCTTCCAGAAACTGGCAGTAGGACTGGGAGTTGAGCTTGACTCCATCCTCAACCCGAAAAGGCCCCACAAGCTCATCTTTGTTGATACCAGCCCAAACCAGTACTCCACCTCCACCTTGCTGGTGTCTGAGTCGGACTGCAACTCTCTGCCCTTTACCAATCCAGCCACGGGCCCATCCATCTGGCCCATCAAGACTCACTCTCATTTCATCAGTCCATAAAACCTTAGAAAAATCAGTCTTGAGATATTTCTTGGCCCAGTCTTGACGTTTCAGCTTGTGTGTCTTGTTCAGTGGTGGTCGTCTTTCAGCCTTTCTTACCTTGGCCATGTTTCTGAGTATTGCACACCTTGTGCTTTTGGGCACTCCAGTGATGTTGCAGCTCTGAAATATGGCCAAACTGGTGGCAAGTGGCATCTTGGCAGCTGCACGCTTGACTTTTCTCAGTTCATGGGCAGTTATTTTGTGCCTTGGTTTTTCCACACACTTCTTGCGACCCTGTTGACTATTTTTAATGAAACGCTTGATTGTTCGATGATCACGCTTCAGAAGCTTTGTAATTTTAAGAGTGCTGCATCCCTCTGCAAGATATCTCACTATTTTTGACTTTTCTGAGCCTGTCAAGTCCTTCTTTTGACCCATTTTGCCAAAGGAAAGGAAGTTGCCTAATAATTATGCACACCTGATATAGGGTGTTGATGTCATTTGACCACACCCCTTCTCATTACAGAGATGCACATCACCTAATATGCTTAATTGGTAGTAGGCTTTCAAGCCTATACAGCTTGGAGTAAGACAACATGCATAAAGAGGATGATGTGGTCATAATACTCATTTGCCTAATAATTCTGCACTCCCTGTATTTCCTTACTGATATCTGCCCAGTATGCCTGCGCAATCGGGCATGACCACCATAGGTGGGTGAAGGTACCTTGTTGTGTACATCCCCTCCAACAGTTGGAATTAGTGTGTGGGAATAGTCTTCCTAATCTGTCGGGGGTGTAGTGCCATCTGTAGAGGAGTTTTATATTCATTTCCACTATATTCATGGAAGAGGCGGAGGAGCTCATGTGTGTATATATTATTTTCCATGTTGTGGGTGGCTGCTGTTCGTTAAGCTCTGTCTCCCAGCTTATTGTGTAGGATGGAGGGTGAATAGACCTGTCTAATATTAATCATTTGTATGATTTGGAAAGAATGCCCATTGCCGGGAAAGGTAGGTAGCATAAGGATTCATATGGTGTTAAGGGTTGGGACAGATTATGTTTCTCTGTGTGTGTTGTATAGTAATGAGCGAGTTGATGGTATGGGAGCCAATTTTTGAGGTTGAGTCCTAGTATCTCAGACACTTCCTCCCTAGGTTTTAACTTACTATCCTGCAAAAGGGAGTAGTGCGGTATCACTTGAGTTAGATTAGGCATGTCGGTGTGGTGGGGGATAAAGTGAGAAGAGATTGTAGGGTTACCTATGATAGGAGTTAAGGGAGAATAAGGTGTGGAGATGGACTTATATTTTTTTAGGATTTTCTCCCAGATACTAAACGTCTCTCTCACTACGATGGGGAGTTCCAATGCCCCTTTGTCACGTTTTATTGGGAGCCAGCATCTACCCCCCAGTTGACTTTCCCCTGCAAACGTATGCTCCAGGACCACCCATTCCTTATGTCTGACGTGTTTACACCAGTCAACTATTCTGGTCATGAAGGTAGCGTAGCGGTACATAAGTATGTTGGGGACTCCCAGTCCCCCCTCCAACTTGGAGCGGTACAGAGTTTGCGTAGCAATCCTAGGGCGCTTATGGCTCCAAATATAAGAGTTAATGAGTTTTTGTAAGGAGTGGATAATGGAGTCAGAGATGGGGGTGGGTATCGCCTGTAGAATATACAAAATTTTGGGGAGTATTACCATTTTAATGGCGTTTA